>NC_051316.1:28110526-28174111 GCF_015220235.1 Choloepus didactylus
CTGAGGTCCCTGTGAAGTTCATGAGGTCCCCCTGAGGACTCTGAGGTCCCTGTGAGGTCCCTTTGAGGTGTCTCTGTGAGATCCCTGAGTTCCCCATGGGGTCCCTTTGAGGTGTCTCTGTGAGGTCCCCGTGAGGTCCCTGAGGTCCCCGTGAAGTCCCTGTGAGGTCCCCATGAGGTTCCCGTGAGCTCCCTGAGGTCCCCGTGAGCTCCTTGAGGTCCCCGTGAGGTCCCTGTGAGGTCCCCATGAGGTCCCCGTGAGCTCCCTGAGGTCCCCGTGAGGTCCCTTTGAGGTGTCTCTGTGATGGTCCCGTGTTCATTGCCAGCCAACTTCCCTTATGGGAAGAACCAGCTGGCAGGAGAACGTACCTGGACCTGTTCCTTTATCTCTGCTGTTCAGTCAGTGTCGCCTGGCTGAGGTCCTTCTCCAGGTAGGAGCAGCAGGTTCAGTGGGAGTTGGTTCCATGTTCAGCTCCTCTCATCTCCCAGGACTGTCCTCTCAGTGTCCCTGAGAGGAACCCAGTAGTAGCGAGGCCCTGGCCCGACCTCCTCAGCCCCCGATGGCTGCCTTCTGCTCAGAGCCCTGGGCTTCTCCTGTGGCTCCTGGCCTTGCTCTCACTCATGCACCCACTCTGGGGGCTGCCTCCAGAATTGGGGCCCTGAGACAGGACCTGGCCAAGCCAGGCTCTGGGGCTGTGCCCCCTGCTTCCTGCCATCCCAGGCGCCATCTGGGCCCCATATTTGGTGCCCTGACATGGGTGTGGGTACAGCGCTTGGTGTTGTGCAACTGCAGGGACGGGTCCTCCTTGTCATCCAGATCTGCAGCAGCTCCTGGCGGGGAATCTCCACGGTGGGAATTACGCCCCCTGGGTTGTGCCGCCCTGAGGGTCCTGGGTGTGCACAAGGCGCGGGGAAACCATCTCTGGAGAACTCACTCATCACCCTGCTTTGGGGCCCTCGTGCTCCCCCACATGGGCAGGGGACTGGGCAGGGGAAACCGGTGCTAGAAGCAGAGTGAGAACAGGGGCCCTCTCCTGGACTGTGCCCCTCCTTTGGCCACCTCTTGGCCCCCTTGGGCTTGCACCTCCTGTTGCTGCCTCAGCCCCTGGAGGAAGGGAGGACTGGGAGCCTGGTGGGACTTGCTGTGTGTGTGTGTGTGTGTGTGTGTGTGTGTTGCTGCAGGTGTGACCCCACGCAGGCCCCTCTGCCCTTTTCAGTCCCCATCTCTCCCCTGGGAGCAGACCTGGGGGAATGTGCGGTGTAAAGAGGAGCGGACTGGGGGTCACGTGCCTGCCTCCCCCGTCCTGGCTCTAGTGGGTGGAGACTAATCCTTTCAATGGGTGAAAATCAGGTCGATGATGGTGCGCGATCTCACTATACATATTAAGAACTCCATCTTCCCTGCTGGGGGCCTTCGCCTCCTCCATCAGCTCTGCCCTCTCGTGGTGGGTAAAGTTGCTGACGTGGAGCTGGAGACGCCGCGTGGAGCCCTGAGCGCCCTCCACTCTAGGCTGCAGATGCCTGGGAGCCCCCCGTCCCTGCGCCTCCTTCATGGGCCCCGATCCTTTCAATTCTTCACGCGAGGTCCTCAGCGTCCACCGTCACCCGCCTCCACGGCCGGACCGCTCGCCCCAGCCCCGCAGCCGTCAGCTCCTTCTGGGTTGAGGCGGAGGGGACGGCAGGGGGCCATGCACGAGGCCAGTGAGCGGATGCACTTCATTTGGGGCGCGGGGTGCGCGCGGTCCTCAGCAGCCTCCCCACACTCCCCACCTCCACACCCGCAGAGCCGGGAGCTTGGTAGCGGCTGCTGCTCCAGGGTGTGAGAAAGGAAGGGGCGGGGACAGGCGTGGCTGTGCCTTTCATGGAGGCTGAACTAAGAGGGGGATGCAGACCCGTTTCCCCAGCCTTCATAGGGGAGGCTCGGGGCTCCCTGGGGCAGGTGACATCTGTTTCCCACCAAGGGATCCTGGGACAAGATTTTTCTCACCTCTAAACTCAGGGCTCATTGCCCCCTCCCCTAAATGCCCCCTGTCTCCTTTAGGATATGTGTGAAGCTACTTGTCTCTGACACATCCTAAGTAGGGAATTTCTGGTCGTATCTGTGATGCCTCTAAAAACCCATCCTCTCTACAGTTGCAATAAGTTCAATGTAGAGAGAGCTGGAGAGAGACAGTCTGAGCTGGATCCTGGGGTCAGGTCCTCTTAAGTTTTTCTCATTTTGAAAAGCCCTGAATGCTTTTGTGTGTGGTGTTTTTTGTCTGTGTGTGTGTGTGTGTGTGTGTGTGTGTGTGTGTGTGTGTGTGTGTGTGTGTGTGTGTGTGTGTGTGTGTGTGTGTGTGTGTGTGTGTGTGGTGTGTGTGTGTGTGTTGTGTGTGTGTGTGGTGTGTGTGTGTGTGTGTGTGTGTGTGTGTGTTTTGCAATGACAAAACAAAGGAAACTGGGGTGAGGGTGAATGTGTAGTAACATTGTTAACCTCCCACCATGCCTCCTTCCCTTCTAGAAACCAAAGCAGTGACTCAGCATGCTGACCCCTACACCCCAGCGTGACAGACAGAAGCCACCACCTTCTTATGAGAGAAAAACATATGTATTTGGGGAATAATAAACATCTTGGTTTGGGAGAAGCCAAAACCATAGAACATGGGTTAGCATGAGGAAAAAAAAAACAACACAGGTTTTCCTCTACTTGGACTGCATGCTCCCTTGGACAGAAGTTTTCCCACTGAGACGGCCTGGAGAAGCATTTTCCGGTTGACCAGAGAAGCCATTTCTCCACTGACAGTGCCGTGGGCAGTGGGGAGGGCGGCCCGAGTTCCCTGTCATCCATGGCAAATGGTGGTAGGAGCTGACTGGGGATGTGGGCTCCATGGGGTGGAATGCACAATTGCTCATCTTGATACCCACAATTTTCCAGATATTTCCGTCCTTGTCTCTGATCCAATTTTCTATGATAGGGCAACTCTCAGGGGTGTCATGGCGATGGCAGGTTGTATCACTCATCACTCTTCTTTGTTCCACATGGGAGGAAGCTCCGTGACAGGAGGGGCCCCTCCCAACTGGAACCTGGACCTTCTGCTTCTGCTTACTTAACTCTGAGGCCTGAAGTGCTATTTTCTCCTCTAGCATCTGGCCAACAGCTGACATGAGCTCCCGAGCTTCAGCATCAGCAGCCTCTTTGTTCATACAAATTGGTTTGATTTTGACTGGTTCCCGGCCAAGGGCAGAGGCTGCTGTGGGCTTGACCTTTTGCAGAGGTTCTTTCTGCCCTTTGTCTTTACTGGAGAAAACCCACTGAAGAAAGCGACTCGTCTTTTTTCCCTGGGGCCTCTCGGGTGGAGACTCTCCCTTCTCTGGCAGGAACTGGAGGTTCTTGCTTGGGGTGTTTGCTATTCCCCTCCCCTGGCCAAGTGGGCCCATCTTTCTGGTTGGGGAACTCCCCAATCTTGCAAACCCTTCATGTTCTTCTCGTTTGGGCCTCCTACAGTCCTCTCTCCTGGTAGCAGGGGTAAAAGTCTTGTTCTGGCTTTTCAATGGGGCCTGGGGCTTCAAGATTTTGGACTCCTGCTGCACCAGGCTGCTCTTTCCAACTGCCATGCAGCCATCTAGCACTTGGAGAACTGGCCTGTTCCCACTGGTTGTGCTCCGGGGACGGCGCTGGGGCACTTGAGAAGCCAAGATGCCTGCAGCAAGGGGCACATCAGTGCGGCCATCTCGAGGCTCAATCTCTGGCTCAGCTTTCATTTTGATCTCAGGTTTACTAATGACTTGCAATTTAGGGCTTGGTAGTTCTAGAACCTGGGCAGCAGACATTCTAGAGGGTGTGAAATTTTGACGGATCCCTGGAGACCCTAAACCGCTGAAATTCACATTTAAGACTGGGGAGTCTGCCTGCTCACTGGCTCTCAAGATGTCGCTATGCTGGGGTTGAAGAGCAGGGGACCCCTCGCTGCTCTCTATGACCTTTGGAGATTGGGATTCTACATCCATCTCCAATACTGATTCACCAGGGCTGGGGGCTCCTGGGGTATTATTACTCCCACTCTCCTCCCTTGGCCCATTCTCTCCCATGACTTGACTTGAGGTGGGCTCCAGGCTGCCTCTCTGGGTCTCCAGGACAGTCTCACTCTGTCTGGGTCTGCTCACGATGCTGGGGGTGAGGGGCTGAGGAGACTGCCTGCCCTCCTCTCCGGTCAGAGGGGGCCTCTGAGAGCTTGTGGTCATCACCAGGAGGGGCCTGACTTGGGATGCTCTGGATTTCCTCAAATGCAGGGGATGGAGCAGGGAGACGACTCTTCAAGGTGGAGGCTAAATTTGTTGGTACCACCTTCTCTTCCTGACTCACCTGGGGGTTTTCTCCCAGAGGCTTGCCAACCTCGGCTATTTCATGGGTGACTGCTGTGGGAAAGGCACACTGTTGAGGAGGTGAGGCTTGGGCCTTTCTCGACTCAAACAGTTTTATGGTCTTGAGAAGTTTAAGGAGTAGACTCCACCTGTGCTTCACCCAAAGCTTTTTCCTATGTGCTTCCAGCACCTTTTGTGTGACCAGATTGAGGAAGAGAAGCTCTTGGGAGGTGTTCACGCAATATTTCTGACCATCCAAGCATATCAGCTTTCTGGTTTCCATCTGAGTGTCCGACTTGGACAAGGCATGGCTGACAGAAACCCAAGAATGCTGCACTTTCATAGGGGTTGTACTCTTATTGATCTGCCACCACTTCTTGTCCATATGGACTTCTAGGTCACTTTCTACTTGTTTCTTCTCTGAGATCCTTGCTAAGACATTTCCTGATGGCATCTTCAATTCATTTTTCGACTCCTCGGTAGAGTCCTTCTCAAAGCTCTCTGATTCCTGAGATACAGTATATCGTGAGACCCTCCCTAAACTATACCCCAGATCTGCCTTTGGGTCCCTCCCTAGCTGGAAGTTTGCTGAGTTGCACAAATGGAAGCCTCCTGGGTGCCTGGCTTTCAGCTTCTTTATGTCCCTGCTACTTTGCTGTGTACATACAGAGGGCCGAGAGGGTTCTTGACAGATCCCTGGTGATTTTCTCTGAGGCTGCACCTGTTCCAGACCTACATGGATCCTACGGGGCAGGCTGCCCTGCTATTGGACAAACCTCTTTGGAAGGTGTTGCTCCAGGTGCCTGCAAAGCACGGGGCTGACAGGAAAATCCCCAGGAAGGCTGGAGACTGACTTGTGGGCCTGGGAGGCCTGGCTCTCCTGGGGAAGGTTAGAACTTAGAGAACTAAAGGCTTCCTGAGATCGTGTGACCACGAAGGGTAAAGCCCTCCAACTCTCTTTTTGCTTCTTCAAAATGTGACATTCCAGGTGTTGAATTGCAATTGGCATGAGGGATTGTGACTCATTCTGGGAGGTGGGCCACAATTCTCCACAGGAAACAATCTGAGGAGAAGAAGGTACTAGAATTGGGAGAGAGGATGAGAGATGGACCTGGGTCTGGATCTGAGCCAGAGGTTGGGGCTGGAAATGGACTTGAGATATAAGTGAGGGCTGGGGTTGTGGCATGGTTGGAATCAAGAGTTGGGATTGAACCACATAATGTGGCAAGGCCTGGGACTGTGAGAGGAGTGAAAATTCTTCAGCTGGCATTTGAATTGGTAAGGCACTAGAGATTCCATTGAAGAAAACAGAGGGAAACTCTACTGCAGAGCCAGAACCCCTGACAGTAGCCACCAGGGACTCACTGTGCAGAAAGGGGAGGCCCCAGAAGAACTGGCTACATTTATGCCCCAAATGATCCCCCAAGGTCTCAGGATTTGGGGACTTCTCAGGGCTGGGTTGCTGTTCTGGTTTGTCTTTGGTGCTCCAGAAGGGTTGAGGGACTGTGCTGTCCTGCTCATCAGGAAGGGACTTAAACACATTCCCTAAAGAATTCAGACGGTAGTCTGGTCCCTCCTTTTTTTTTTCCTTCCAACTCTTCAATTCCACTGTCTTTGTGATTTGCAGTTCCAGGAGCTTCTGGACATCCGAGTTGAGGAAAGAGGGGCCACCAAATTCCACCTGCCTGTTTACGGGGCCTCTCCAGAAAGAGGCTTCTCGTGAGTGATGGGAAAGATGCTCTTGCTGGAATTCAGAGTGTGTTGGGGTCGGGAAGAATAGGTCTTTTGTAGCCGCCCACCACCAGGAGGAGGCCAGAATGGGACGGCTTGACCGGTCAAAGCTTGAGATTGTTGGCGTAGAAGCAGACAACCAAGACTTGTTATATAAAGATGCACTCAGTGGGAGTGACATCAAGTCATGCTGAGAAAGAGTCAAAGAGGAGCCTATCAGTGGTGGAGCAGAGAAGGCTGTTGGAGGCTGAGGGCAGGCCAAGGAACCAGAGGCAGGTGGTGGGGGTGAGAAAGGTGCGAGTGGTTGGCGTGAGCGATGGTCTAGAGGTAGAAAAGGCTCTGATGGCTGAGAGGCACTCAGAGGTGAGTGCAAAAGACCAGGAACTGAGGGGGTGGTCAGGTATGGTGAAAGCTTGGAGGCCAGAGGTAGAGGGGGCTTGGTCAGAGGAACTGTGGAAGCCCAAGGGGACACAGCGGGAGCAGCGTTGTCTATGGGTTCCTCATGTGGCAGATGGGCTTCAGCAGGTGCCGTTTTGCACATCTCAGCAGAGGGGTCTTGACATAAGAGCTGATGAAAGTTGCCCTTTTCAGGGAGCTGACCCAGGTGGCTGCAGGAGATAGGAGGCAGAAGCTGCAGCCAGGAGCAGAATGGGGCCAGGAGAGCCTGGCAGAGGTGGGAGAATCCGAGGCACCTGGCCCCTCCACTCCCCACCTGTCTTCACCATGCTCCTGCCCTCCCTCACCCCAGAGTTTTCTGTTTCATTCTCTCCCCATGGATTTCCCATCCTTTGTCAGTCCCAGGCCACCCTGTGGCTCTCTGATTGCATTGGAGCTGGTAGGAACAGTGACACAGGAGAGAATGGGAAAGGTTACTCACCTTTGCAGAAGCAAGAACAGGTCTTGAGTCTCCTTCAGTTCTTGCAGGCTCTCTCTGCAAGCTGGAAATCAGGGGACTGGGTTATGGGTGGTGAAGGTAGGGGCCTAGGGATCTTACAGGAACCTGAGTGGAATGTCCTTTTAGGGGAGACCGTTGGGAGATGAGGCTCTGGAGCTCAAGCATCTGTGTACAAGATCACATGATCCCTGATTGTAAGAGGAAGGCTCACGTGTGGGTGGGCTGAACCATTTACACAGTGTTCCTACATACAATACTCACTGTGACTTCTCAAGGAGAGCCTTAGGGAGGTTAAGCAACTTGTCCACAGTTGGACCTGGATATTCTACCTTCAAATTCAGCCACTATATCTGTCTACTACATCCCACACTGCTCCCTAATGGGCACCACCCATTGCCCAGGCCCATCATTGCTTCATTCCCAGAGAAGGTCCCAGCAGGTAATCTGACAAGGATCCTAGGCTTGGATTTCCTTCCCAGGAGCCTCCCTCGAGGGTTCTGTTTCCCCAGAGGGATGTGCTCTAGTGCCTGACACCCTCCATGACCATGGACCTGGGCCCCCAGGGACAGGAGAGATTGAGGTTAACGCCTGGGGTAGGGGGAGTCAGGGTTGAATAGGGAGGACCTTACCTTTCAAAGCTCCATTTTTCTTCCTCCTCCTGTTCCTTCCCCTTGTCCCCATTTGACGCTGATAGACAAGAAAAGAATGAAGAGCTGGGACCCAGTTCTTTTCTCTCTCAAGATACACAGCAGACATTCAGTATTCATGAATAACATGACTCTACATTTAATTAATGGGGCTCTGTTTTTCCATTTATTCATTTTTATGGCGGGTAAAACTATTTTTTTCCTTCTTTGAATAATTCAAAGAAGAATTCTGTGAGATCTGCAATGGATTTCAAGAAGGGGACAGACTTCAGACCTGTGCTCTGTCAGGTGGATTCTGCTTCCCAGGGCTAGAGCTCAGCTCCAGCCTCTGATCAGAGGCTCTCATGGCCTCAGCAGTGCTCTCTAGATCAGTGCCAACACAAAGGAAAGCCCCAGAGATGCCTGTCAAGGGGAGGTGACTGATGAGCCAGCACTGGGCTCTCTGGTCCTGCAGAGATCCAGAACTCTCTCTGAAATCCCATCATTGGCTGCTGAGTCCCTGTGTTTGGGGGGTCACCCTGGAGCCTTTACCACAGTGAGACAGATGGGCTGAAATCTTCAGGTAGAAACCTTGGTGTCCAGGCTATACCCTGCCCTGCTTGGCGGGGCCCTAGAAGAATGGTGTTGCATTCTTTCCCAAGATTTCCCATCTCAAGGATTGCTCTAGTTGATTTAGGAAAGTGGAAATAGGAAGAGAGAAAAAGAATGAATCCCTGTTGTGTTGGGCTGAGTGTCCCTTACCTTCTTGATGTATCTATGTGCCTTAGGCAGCGGTAGAGACGGATAACTTGGGAGATATGGAAGTAACAGAAAAAAGAGCCCCACTCCACATAAGAGGGCGAAGATGATATCAATCAGCCATGAAGTGGAAGTGGAGCTCAGCCATGTAGTAATAAAGCTTCTTAAGGAAAAGAGATAATTGTCCATTGTCTGAACATAGCACAGCTGCCCACGGGCAACTGGGCAGTAAAAATGAGCTCTGGACTGGAGTTCCAGGCCCACATCACAAAGCTATGACTTCATCAAAGAGTTCAGAAGGGTGGGGGAGGGGACAAAAAGAGGAGGCTGGCAGCCCCTCCCCCACCCTTCCTCCATCCTTGGCAGTCTAGATCCTTCCAACTATACCCTCTTCTCATCGATGGACCTTATTGCAATTTTCTGTTCATTCCACCTGTAACCCAGATGTTGCCTGGTTTCCCTTATCCCTTGGAAATCTTGGCTTGAGTCCCACCGATTTCATAGCCTTTGAAAATCTGAAGCCCTGACACTTTTTGCTGATTACCAGGGATTTTTACTCTCACAATCTCTTTGTCTTAAACTCTAACTATCCCACATTATGTTTTCACCTTGCACCAACCCAGACAGAGAATTTACATTTATTCACACTTATTTAGCTTTGTAAATTTTGAATAATTTTTTAAAATTTTTATTTCAGTCAATCTTTGCCATCTTCAAACAGAGGGACTTGTACAAAAACTAAATTAACAATTTATTATTCAAAGATCACAAAGCTAAATAAGTATAAAATAAATTGAAAAAAATTAAACCTTCAAAGGATATTTTTAAAAGTATCCAGAATTTTTGTTTCTGAAATTAACAAACATTAAACTGCTCAAAAACTTTGGAACATTTTGTACATGCACCTGCACACACCTACACACTCATACCCTCCGATGAAACAAACCAATATTTTCAGATCTACAAATAAAGCATTTCTTTCCATTCAAATGCCTTCCTTTAGTATTTCTTGTAAGTCAGGGCTGCCAGCAGTGAATTCCCTGTCTTTTTTATCTGGCAATACCTTTACTTTGCCTTCATTTTTGAAGGATAGATTTGCTGGATAGAATCATTGGTTGACATTTATTTTTCCATCTCTTTGTATAGGTCATACCACTGCTTTCTTCCCTCCATTGTTTCTTATGAAAAGTCGGTTGTTAATCTTATTGTGGGTCCCTTGTGCAGAAGAATTGTTTTTCTTTGGCTGCTTTCAAGATTATCTCTTTAAGCAGTTTGACTGATACATCTAGTAGTGGATCTGTTTTTATTTTACCAGGGGCAAATATTAGGTATGTAGGTTTTTTTCAACAATTTTGGTAAATTTTCAGCCATTAGCTTCAAATATTTTTTTCTTCTCATTTTCTCTCTTTTTTCCCTGAGACTTCCATTCCACATACATTAGTGTGTGTCATCATGCATCACAGGCCATTTTTCATCAATCTCTTTCGTCTCTGTTCTTCAGGTTAAATAATTTTTATTAATTCACCTTTAGGTTCAGCGATTCTTTCTTCTACCAACTCAAAGATGCTACTGAGGCCCTCTAATGAATTTTTCATTTCAGTTATTTTACTTTTCAATTTCAGAGTTTCCATTTGGTGCTTTTTAAAAATTTTTTTCTAGCTATTTATTGAATTTCTATAATATTTGAGTCATTGTCATTATACTTTCTCTTAATTCTTTCAATATTATTTCCTTTAGTTCTTTGAGCCTATTTACAATAGCTACTTTGAAATCTTTGCTGAATCGAACATATGTAGACACTTAGAGACAGTTTCTAATGCCTGTTTTTAATCCACCCAAGTATGGGTCACATCTCTTTCTTTTCATGTTTTGTAATTTTTTACTGAATACTGGACATTTTAGATAATGTAGCAAGTCTGCATTCTGATTTTTCCCTCCAGAGAAGGGAAGCTTGTTTGTTTAGTAGCTTGCCTGGACTAGATCTGTGGTTTCTGTTTGCAATATGTGGTCACAGATGTCCCTGCTCATCTCATTTTCTTACTTTTACTTATGTATGGCTTCCTGGAATTACTCTTTTGTCTGCTTGATTTGTATTCAGCCAACAGTTGTCAACAGTTTTACTCAAATACCTCAGCAGTGAGACCCCTACTCTTGCTGATGGATCTGTGTGTTGGCTGGGAAGTGAATTCAAAATTCAGGCCATTTACAAGACTTCTCGACTCCTGCCAGGCTCTCTTGCATTTCCTCTTCACAAGCTATCAGGCTCCATCATTCTTCAGGCAAGTGTGGATAGTTTGGGCCTTCTCTTCTCTTACTGAATCTAGCAGAGCTGCTGATTCTTCCTCTTTGCTTACCACTGAGATTTCAACTTTGACTGAAAATGCTCCAAATCATGTGAGCCCCTTTGGCAGTGATAGTGTAGCTCCTGGTTTTCATCAGTTGCCCCAGCCAGGATGAACTACCAAAGCAACAGAGCTTGGGTTTGGGAGGATTGTGAGCAGCCCCCAGAAAGAATGCCACAGGCCTAAATTCTTCTTACCTTAGTTTGATAGCTTTAATGAATAATAACTTCTCAGTTTATTGTATATTTGGTCAATTTCCAGAGTGCTGAAATGCTTGTTTTTGGCAATTTTTTCCAGCTTTATAATTGCTCTTTGGGGAATGTCTGTTGTTCTCTTTACTCCAGCATGCAATACCAATGATCTGTGGGAGTACGCCATCCTGTTTTGTACATTATTTTAATCCTTCTTCACACATTGACTGTCCCCTCCCCTCCCCTTAACCGTGTCTGGCACATATTAAGGGGGTTGTGATAGATCATTACACTGATGATTCCCACCAACCAAACACCACTTCAGTATTCACACCCTTGTATGTTTCATTGTCACAATGACTTTGGACTTGGCTATGTGTCTTGATTTGTTCAACTAATCATCAACAAGCATAACGTAAGCAGAGGCTAGATAATAACCTGCACATTGGACTTGTGTCTTAGAACACAGCAGCTATATATGGAAGCTCAGTCTAGCCTAGTGGAGAAAGAGTGATCCCATAGAGACCAAAGTGTCAACATTCTAGCCACCCTGTTTCAAGACCCCAGGCATGTAAGGGAAGCCATTTTAGACATCCTAGCTCCAGCCAACACATCAACTGAATGAGCTCCATGAGTGATCCAGCAAGCCCAGTAGAATAAACCATAGCTAAAGCACATTATCATGAGAAGTAAAGGTGTTGCTATTTGCAGTCCCTAAATTTTTGGTTGGTCGGTTACACAGGAAGAGTAAATGGACCATGATGTTTGTTTTTGTAATGGTATGGCTTTGACATAGATAATTTGAATATGATCTAAAGTAAAGCCATTATGGCAAAGCTTCAGATTTTCCAAGCAACCCATGTGTGTCTTCATTGGTGAAGACTTTGCCAACTTCTTATCAAGGTCTATGTTGATTGTTCTCAATATAGTTCTGTAATAAATTCTCTGAGAGTTTGTTGTGTCATCTCGTTTGTCCCTAGAGAATTCCTGAGGTTGCCATTCCGTAACTTATCTAGGTTGGAATGGGAGACAAGACAAAAGTGAGTGATAATTTTCAAGAAGGAGGAGGTTGCTATGTAAAATTCCCATCATGTATCTCCTGGGAGTTCCTGGGTGGGCCAAAGCCATTGAATGTAAAATATTGTTCTTAGGAGAAATCTCATGGGAAAAAAATAAAACTAAAGTGAAAAAGAAAATTGAAGCTCCTGGAGAAGAGTTATCTTGTAAAGGACTCTTTTTGTGTGCAGGAGTTAGGGTGGAAACTGGGTTTCTGCAGCCTGGGGTGGGATGATTTCCTTCTTAGGCACATTTGTGAATATAGAACAATGCCAGGGCACAGTGACTATGATGTCAGTAATTAGCTCTACTAATTGCAAGCTAGAAAAGCATAAGCCAAGCTAGGTTTTATGTACTATTTTAAAAAGACTTCTGTGGATTCTTATTCAAACCAAGATCATCACAGATTGCAGTTCAGAGTCAAGTCTGTGGAAAGAACAAACACAAGAAATGTAGAATGAAAATGTTCCAGAACTTAGGAAGGAATTTATCACAAAGAAAACAGTTTCATTATTTTTTCCAAAAGGCTCAGAAAATAGAATTTAACATCTGACCCCAATTCAAATGGCCACTGTATACCATGAAGTCCACATTTTCACAACCTTCTTTCTAGATTTTTACATCTCACTCTTTGTATCAAGGAAAATTTCACCCAATTAAAAACAATTTTATGCTCTCAAGAGTATTGTTTTTTGGGTCCTGGAAGGAAAGAATAATTCAGGTCAACCTTAAAGGGTGCTATTGCTGGAAACCAGAGAAAAACAGTGCAGCTGTCTGGTGGGTGAGAGTAGCCCCAAGAAGAGGGTGGAATCAGCCAGGAACCTAAAATAAAGGAAAGGCATGGAAAGCATTCTGAATTCCTTATCTGGGTGGTATATCTCACTCACTCAATTTACTTTATTTCATTATTTGTTATTTTAACACACAGCAGAGCACAGGGCAAGTTTGTTTTGCTTTCGCTTCCTTGCTGAAAAACTCCACTAGTGTTTCAAGTTACAACAGGCTGTTCCTACCCCTGAGCACCTTCAAGATTTTCTTTGAGGGGGAAAATAAATATCTGCTGTAAGATTACATTCATTACATATAATTCCTTGCCCAGTGCCCATTTTCAGATTCTGGCCATGCACCTTACTGTTTGTTTTCCACTCTAAGGCAGGTCAGAAGGTTTTCTGTTTTCCATTTTCCACAAGTCAGTAAAAATGGCATCCTCTTATCGGAGAAAAAAATGCCCTAGTCCTAGAGTTAAATATAGGCTAGCTAACCAAGTTAACTCATCTAGGATGAATCCTGAGAGAGGCCTGAAAATGGAGACAAGAGACTTGGGGGGACAGGAGTCTGGAGGAAGGGCAGTGTGTTTGGAGGAGGAATGGGTGGGGACAAAGAAAATAAAGTAGGCAAATAAAGGCAATAGCTAGATTTAAAATGAACACCTGCGAGAAATGAATAAAAGCAGAAAAGATCATAGCTTTATTCTAATACAGTAGAAAAATCATAGTGGATGCATAAAAAAGAAAAATGGAATAATTTCCTTCTACTTGTGGTATGCAGATATTTTAGAAAAAATGACTTATTAGACTAAAGAATAACTACCTAGATTCCTACAAATGACAGGTTCAAATCCTAGCTAAAGGTTAACACATGACCTCTGCATACTAAATACCACCCAGTGATCACTCTGTATTTTGAAACATTCAGGCAGTCAGTGGACACACCTCAACTCCCAGCTGCAGGAAGTCTTCCGTGCCTTCCAGAATATCGTTCTAATGTCCTTTGTTGTGGATTTCACTTCCTTTAACCTCACCCTTGAAAATATTGCACGCTTAGCCTCAGCTTACTCCAACCTCTCTCTTATAGGTGTGGCAGAGGCAAACAGTGGTCCCAGGGGCCAAGAAGTGCTTCTTAAGGCCAGGAGACAGATTTAAGACACTGTAGTATCTGGTGATTAGTATTCACTGAGAGGACTCTGAAACTCCCCTTCTTCTTGTCCTCCCCGCTTCCACCCTCAAAGCAAGTCAGCATTAAACTTCATTCCTTGAAAGGAAGTTCTGAATAGTGGTTCTGACTACTTCATTTTCAGGCCCTCGTCAAGACTGCTGCCCAAACTTTAAAGGTAAGTCAGCCATGCGTCTGCCCCATGAATTCTAACACAACAGCCTTTGTCAAGTAGAAGTGGTTCAGTGAAGAATTTCCATTCTCTTGAACATAAAATCCTCAGGGTCCCCTTCGCTGTTCTCATTCTCAGAAGACATGGTGGTCACATCATTCTCAGAAGCCACGGGTGCGAAGATACAGTTCCTTCTGGTTCAATGTAGTGGTGACACTGCCTAGTAATCTACAAAGATAATCGCTTCCCCTTCTTTTTTTGTGTGCATGCGACACTGAGTTTGGGAGATCTTATTTTTGGCTTAAAAAATAATAGGTAGAAGACATTTCTTTGAAATACTAAGCAAACCATAATTCTTTTTCCTTCTTTGGATATTTTATGATCTCATTGGTCACCTCACAAGCATTTCCAAAACACCTAAACCATGAGGGTTAAACAAACAAGAGAAGCTACTAGAGCAGGTGAGGTATGGTCAGAAAAATCAAGACTGTTCAAAATGAAAACTTTTTCCATTACTCTTTAACTGACGTACATACATCCCTTTTCTTTAAAAAAAGAAGGGCTGAGGGTCCATTTTTCACACCCCGAATGTCTAGCTACAAACTATTATACTCCCAGGTTGGTTCTTTTTCCCATTCTCTTCGCAGATGCCCTGTGCTATCCTCAAGCGCACTCTGAAACTTTGGTATCGTCTTCATTATGATGGGCTTTGTGCATATTCTCAGATGCTGCCACGCCCATTCTAATGCAACTCATCACAGAAGTTATCAGCAAGAATTTGGCTTCAGAATGCTATCAGCAAGAATTTGGCTTCAGAATGAGGAATGATTCATCATACATTCTAGCAGCAGAAAACAACACTGCTATTTTAAATCCATTGGTGCTATCAAAAATCGAACAAACAAAAAACCCCAGTAAAATATAATTAAGCAAAAACAACAACAAAAAAAGCATATCTGCTGTAACATTTGTAAAGACATTATTCACTTATTTTTAAGAGTTTTCAACAAAAGTCATTTAGGAAACAACAGATGACTTACCTTGACTTCATAATATTTACTATAGTGACAAATCAAGTTTTCACTTAATACAGTTTCAGGGGAAAATAGGCAGTCCCAATTTCTGCGAAGCAACATACTGAAATTCCGAATTTAGGAAAACAAATTTCTCATTTGCTTTACAGTAAATAAAATCCCTCCTGTTGTTTCAAAACTAATACACTTATTTCATCTTCTGTCTCCATTTTGAGATGGCTCTGAAGTCGAGGTGAGTGAGTGTGCTACAGTTTGTGCTACAACCACATACAGAAACCTAAGATTGGGTGATTTATTCTGAACACAGTTTTTCTTTTTTCAGAGATCCTTTAACCCTGCAATAAGAAATAATAAATGAAATAAATATTTATTTTAATATAATAATGGAATCCACTTAAGTCCCATTGCTTTAACAAGCACAAAACAAATCTCCATCCCAGGTCACTCTTATTTCATGAAAACACAGTATGTTGATAATCATTAGGATTATCAACCAACATTCCTATAGCACTATCCATTTAATTAAATCTACGGTTTACTGCACATTTCCTGAAAACTGTACAGAAAGATGCTACTCTATTGTGGTCAAGTACTCAGATGCAAAAGAGATCTGTCACCAACTCCATCCCGTCCTATTTTTCAGGACCCTACCTTTTCAAACACCTCTTCGTTCTCCCTTCGTTTCCGTTTTCTGGGTCTCCGGTTCACTCGAATCCATTTCGTGACCTGAAGTTCAAAAACCACAGCGCATTTTAAGCAGGACGGCGGGTCCCGAGGGCCGCCCCTCGGCGAGAGAAAGAAACGGTCAACCGCCTCGCGACGCAAACGTCCGCGGCTTCACCTGGAGAAGCCACAGGCACCTTTCGCGGCTCGCACGGCCGCCTCCGCGCAACGGACTCCCCGGGCGCCCAGAGTGCGCGCGGCCCCCAGACCCCCACGCTCCGGGCTGCGGCGCGCTGAGGCCGTGACCTTCGTCCCCGGGGTGCGCGCCGGAGCCCCCCAACAAGGGGCCATCTTCCCGAGCCTGTCGCGCGCCGGCGCCGGGGGCTGCGCAGCAGGGACGCGGCGCGGGACCCACCGCCCCGGGCAGGAAGGGGAGCGCAGGAACCGCCCGAGCGGCCGCCACTCACCTCGGCGCTCACTTGCCGCGCGAGCCCGCACTCCGCCCCGGCCTGGCGCTCCTTCTGCAGCGGCTGCGGGGGCAGGAGACAGAGTCAGGTAGCTGCTCTGGAGGTAATGAAGTTGATCCATCTTGAAGTCCAAGTTTTTGGCTTTGCTCTTGAAGAGCTTTTTCTCGCTGAAGTTGTTGGCGACTTTTCTTCATGAGGAGACGCCCTTGTGGTTCAAACGGATCTTGAGTCTGCTTTAGTCGCCTCAGCTCCTCCTCAGAGAAGCCGGCCCAACCCCGCGCCATTCGCCCCCACCGCCAGCAACCCGAGTGCCAGTACTGTAATTTTTGATATAAATCTCAGAAGGTAAGCCATTCTAAAAGATACAAAAAATCACTTAAAAATAAAAAATAACATACAGTGCTAAACCATTTCTAACAGGGAACCTACATGTTACCACAATTAGTGCTACCAAAGTAATCTATTAAACATTAGAGGAAAGCAAGTTTGCAAAATATGTTCCAATAATTGCTGACATCATTTATTTTTACTCTCAGCATGCCTTATCCACAGAAAATTCTAGAAATGATAGTTAATATCCCAGACTAGCCTTCAAAAACATTTAACTTAAGGAAGAGCTGAATGCTGTTTATCAGCAGAAGAATATGCCACAGAGGATGTGGACAGCAAATCTTAATGGCTTCACCTGATCCAGCCATATGTGGGATTTAACCTTTTTCCCCACCCCGTACCCATAACTCCATTAAATGTTAATATCACTCCAGCATAAATTATGTTGACAATAATAATAATTAACTGAACATTAATTATACAGAAGTAATATGCTTAACATTTTATATCTATTTTATTTTTTAAAATTAGATATAAATTTTTTATTAGAAGTCATAGGTTTACAGAAAAATCAAACAAAGTACTGTTTCCATATACTCCCCTCACTTTTCTCTATCACTAAAACTTCATTAGTGTGATACCTTTGTCACAACAAATATTGTTTTTGAAACAATATTAACAAAATGCAGATTTAAGGTATAAGAAAGCAGGTAATCAGAACCAGGAAAAAGAATGCAAAGAGAGGTGACATGTAGTGAATGCTTAATTTGTGACACTCTACCTAAAATGAAATTAAAAGCCATCTAAGTCTGGACCTAAACCCCCAAACTGCATCTTCACATGACCTCTTCCAAATAATATTTTTTGCAATTAGTAAATTATTAATGTGTACAATAATACTGTTTTGGTTTGGTAAAGCTGACAGAATGCAATATACCAGAAATGGGTTGGCTTTACAATGGGGATTTATTAACTTAGAATTTACAGTTCTTAGGCAGTGAAAATGCCCAATTCAAGGCATCAATAGGATGATATTTAGAGTCTGAAGACAGGCTGCCGGCATCCAGGACACCTCTATCACATGGGAAAGCACACAGCCGGCGTCTGCTGGTCCTTTGTTTCCAGGTTTCATTGCTTTCACCTTCTGGTTCCAGTGGCTTCCTCTCTCAGCTTCTGTGGGCCCTCTCTTAGCTTCTTCAGGGCTTTCTCTATGAGCGTTTCTTAATTTCATCTCTTAGCTTCTGTATGTGTTTTATCCTCTTATAAGGACTCCAGTAAAAGAATTAAGACCCACCTTGGATGAAGTGAGTCACATCTCAATCGACACAACCTAATCAAAAGGTCCCACCTATAACAGGTTAAAGAACATGGCCTTAACTCAGCAGGTAGACTCGCTGCCCTCCCTGCTACAAGAAACATGACTCCCAGGGGTGTAAATCTCCTTGGAAACATGGGACATGTCTCCCAGGATGAGCAGGGACCTGACAATGGAGGGTTGAGAAAGCCTTCTGAACCAAAAGGGGGAAAAGAAATGAAATAAAATAAAGTTTCAGTGGCTAAGAGATTGCAAACAGAGTCGAAAGGTCATTCTGGAGGTTATTCTTATGTATTATATAGATATCCCTTTTAGTCTTTAGCATATTAGAATAGCTAGAAGGAATACCTGAAACTGTTGAACTACAATCCAGTATCCTTGATTCCTGAAGAAGATCGTGTAACTATACAGTTTATACAGTGTGACCATGTGATTGTGAAAACCTTGTGACTCACACTCCCTTTATCCAGTGTATGGGCAGAGGAGTAGAAAAATGGAGCAAAAAGTCAATGAATAACAGGGGGGGAGAAGGGGTATAGGATGGTTTGGGTGTTTTTACTTTTATTTTTATTCTTATTTTTATTTTTTGGAGTAATGAAAATGTTCAAAAATTGTTTATGGTGATGAATGCACAACTATATGATGATACTGTGAATAACTGTACACTTTGGATGATTGTATGGTATGTGAATATATCTCAATAAAATTGCATAAAAGATAATAAAAAATTAAAAAAAAAAACAAAAAACATGGCCTTTTCTGGAGTAATAACAGCTTCAAACTACAACTACTGTACTAATATACCACACCTCCATTATAAAATACACACAAAAATTTAAAAGTAAGGAAAAGGTAGAGTGACCATTTATTTCTAAAATGAATTATTACATACAAAAATTGTGCTACAACTCTGTTCACTAAAATATTAATTTTAAGAGTCAGTGTGATTGATATGCTTAATTTTTTTAAAAAAATCTTGATTTAAAAGCCTAGCTCTAAGAGCAGTTATTTCAATTCTTGATTTTAATGACTGCCATAATGTTTGCTTCATGATATGTAAACCAAATGCAGTAAATTTATTACTGGCTGAGCTTGCCAAATCATTTATACTCATGTTTTAATCCCATCCAGTAAAGACGTACATATGGCTAGTAAAATTTCAACTTCACAAATGCTAATGAGATGTTCTCAAACACTAATGAGAAGGAACAACCAGCAAGAACTGGCAGAAACATCTTTCAAAGCTCCGGGAAAACAGTTAAAGAGGGCTGCAGTAAGAGGGAAAGTCCCGAGTCAAGAAAAAGCTACAATACTTAAAAGCATTAGGATCTTGTGGTATCCTGGCCAGCCCTGCTCCCAGTGCAGATCCCTGGTCCCAGTTTGAGAGAGAGCAGAATAGCCCTCATGCACATACTGGGAGCATGTATGTCTGGCCCAATCTGTTTTGGTGGTAGCCTAAGGGACGTGCCATACCAGAAGTTGCCTTGTGTGTGTCGTAGAAGGCAGCTAACAGAACTCTCATAAAGAATGTTGTGGGAAAGTGGTCAAGTCATGCTGCCTGGGGCAACGCATTGCTGGCTGCAGGACATAACTGAGCAGTGCCCGAGAGAGTGAGGAAACTGTTTCCTAGAGAAGACATTTGTACCCATTGAAACAGGGCAATTCCTAGGGCCATACATACATGTCCAAGACAAGACACATGCACAGAAAAGGATCAGGGAGGCCCCCACGCTTTGGCCTGGATGTATTCTTTCAGATAATTGTATGAATAAGCTCTAAAAGAGAGTGCACTCACAGGTCAATGTGCAAAGACTGCAAAAAAGTATATTCTTTTTTTTTTTTTTCCCTCCTTCTCTGTTTGGGGTTTGCATTATTTTTGCAACTGTTCCGTAAGTTTGAAATTATTTTGTTTTAGTTTGCTATGCTGCTAAAAGCAGATACCATAAAATATGCTGGTTTTTAACAACAGACTTAACAAAGCTTGCTTACAAGCTTACAGTTTTGAGGCCGTGAAAATGTCCAAATCAAAGCATCAAGGCAATGTTTTTTTCCTGAAGACCGGCTTTGCCAGCAATCCTAGACTCCTCTGCCACATGGCAAGGCACACAGTGGCAGTGCTGGTCTCTCCCTTCTCCTCTGAGTTTCCCTGCTTTCAGCTTCTTACTTCCCTGGCAACAAACACATGCAGACACTCACTGTCCCTCTTTTAAGACCCACCCCAGGCGACTTCTTAACTGATATAACCTTATCAAAAAGTCCTATTTACAATAGTTTTACACCCACAGGAATGGATTAACTTTAAGAATGTGATTTTCTGGAGAACATACAGTTCCAAACCACCAGATATTTCAAAACAAAAAGTTAAAAAAAAAAAGAGGGAGACATTAAGATATTCCTAGATAAACACATCATAATGTCAAAATTAGCCAGGTTTCAACAAAAGATTACAAAACATATCAAGAAATAGAAAGCAAGGTCCCAGACAAAGGAGAAGATTAAAGCATTAGTAACTATCAATGAGGAGGGAGGACAAGATCTGGGACACCCCAGACAAAGAATTTTTAATAATGGTCCTACATCTGCTCAGAGAGCGAAAGAGAAACATGGACAAAGAACTAAAGGAAATCAAGAAAACAATAGATAAACACAAACACAGTATCAACAGAGATAGAAATTATGAAAAGGAACCAAACAGAACTGAAGGCCACAGTAATAGACACTAAAAATTCCTTAGAAGGGTTCAACAACAGATAGGAGCTGGCAGAAGACAGAACCAGTGAACCTGAAGATAAGACAATTGAAATTATCCAGTCTGAACAGCAGAAAGAGAAAAGAATGAAAAAAATTGAACAGTCTGAGGAACCTGGGGGAGACCATCAAGCATACCAATATACATACTGTGGGAATGCCAGAAGGAAGAGAGAAAGAGGCAGAGAGAATATTCAAAGAAATAATGGCTGAGAAGTTCTGAAATTTAATGAAAGACATGAATATACCCATATAAAACACTCAATGAACTCAAAACAGGATAAACCCAAATAGACTGATGCCATGTGTTTTAGTTTATCACCTGCTAAAACATACCATACAAATGAAGTGTTAAATTATTTAGTGTGCTACAAAAAATATAGATCCTGCACCAAATAAAAATCTCTTGCCTTGATCTCACACAGAAGCTGAAGTTTTAAAACACAGTCAGGGAAGAAAGTGGAAGATGGCGGCATAGAGAGGAGTGGAAGCTAAGTAGTCCCCCTGGAACAACTACAAAAAACCAGAAACAACTAGTAAATAATCCAGAATAACTGCGGGGGGACAAATGAGACCATCCACTCATCATACACCAACCTGAATTGGGAGGAATGCCCGAGAACACAGCATAAAATCTGTAAGTAAAACCTGCGGAACCAGGTTGGGAGACCCCCTCCCCCATAGCCCGAGCTGCGGAGCCACGTGGTGCCAGAGAGAAGCTCTCTCCCAGCAAGCGAATACAGCTCAGCTGAGCTCCAACTGGGGTTTTAAGTAGCGAGTGTGAACTGCTCACTACAGGTACGCAGCCCCCAAAACAAACAGAGGCTTTGGGTGACGACTGACCTGTGAGAGCCTGAGGGTTGCCTTGGACTGGGTCTGAAGGGGACTATCTCTTTCTTTTTCGGCTCAGTGGAGAAAGCCCCAGTCATTTTCAGTTTCCAGGGCTGTGACTCTGGGAAGGGCGGAGACAGCACAAGCAGAGAGAGAGAGACCATTGAAATGCTAATGACCTCCACCTGGGAGCTCTGTCTTCTCTAGGAGGAAAGGGGTGGGGCCCTTTCCATTCAGAACCAGACCCCAGAGCCTGGGGGAACACGGCCACACAGCCTCACACCAGTCAAGAATTATAGGCTAAAAGGCATCACCTGCTGGGCAGAAAAGCACAGTGACCCGAGGCATCAAAGGGTGGAGCAATTTTCTAAGATACACCCTCAGGGAAACCAGATACTGAATATTTCTTCCCTCTGGGACCTGAGCCTGTTCTGGTCTGGGAAAACCTGATTTGGATAACCAAGGAAAACATGCCTAGACAACAGAAAATTACAACCTACACTAAGAAAAACAAAGTTATGACCCAGTCAAAGGAACAAATGTACACTTCAACTGAGATACAGGAATTTAAACAACTAATGCTAAATCAATTCAAAAAGTTTAGAGAAGATATTGCAAAAGAGATAGAGGCTGTAAAGGAGGCACTGGACATGTATACGGCAGAAATCAAAAGTTCAAAAAACCTACTAGTAGAATCTATGGAAATGAAAGGCACAACACAAGAGATGAAAGACACAATGGAAACATACAACAGCAGATCTCAAGAGGCAGAAGAAAACATTCAGGAACTGGAGAACAAAACACCTGAAAGCTTACACGCAAAGGAGCAGATGGAGAAAAGAATGAAAAAATATGAGCAACATCTCCGGGAACTCAAGGATGAAACAAAGTACAATAATGTACGTATCATTGGTGTCCCAGAAGGAGAAGAGAAGGGAAAGGGGGCAGAAGCAATAATACAGGAAATAATTAATGAAAATTTCCCATCTCTTATGAAAGACATAAAATTACAGATCCAAGAAGCACAGCGTACTCCAAACAGAAGAGATATGAATAGGCCTACGCCAAGACACTTAATAATCAGATTATCAAATGTCAAAGACAAAGAGAGAATCCTGAAAGCAGCAAGAGAAAAGCAATCCATTACATACAAAGGAAGCTTAATAAGACTATGTGCGGATCTCTCAGCAGAAACCATGGAGGCAAGAAGGAAGTGGTGTGATATATTTAAGATACTGAAAGAGAAAAACCGCCAACCAAGAATCCTGTATCCAGCAAAGCTGTCCTTCAAATATGAGGGAAAGCTCAAAATATTTTCTGACAAACAGACAATGAGAGACTTTGTGAACAAGACACCTGTCCTACAGGAAATACTGAAGGGAGCACTACAGGGTGATAGAAGACAGGAGTGCGTGGTTTGGAACACAATTTTGGGAGATGGTAGCACAACAATGTAAGTACACTGAACAAAGGTAACTATGAATACGGTTGAGAGAAGAAGGTGGGAGCATGTGAGACACCACAAGAAAGGAGGAAAGATAACGACTGGGACTGTGTAACTTGGTGAAATCTAGAGTATTCAACAATTGTGATAAAATGTACAAATATGTTATTTTACGAGGCAGAACAAGCAAATGTCAACCTTGCAAGGTGTTAAAAATGGGGAGGCATTGGGGGAGGGATGCAATCAGCATAAACTAGAGACTGTAACTAATAGAATCATTGTATTATGCTTCCTTTAATGTAACAAAGGTGATATACCAAGGTAAATGCAGATAAGAGGGGGGATGGGGAGGCATGTTAGACACTTGACATTGGTGGTATTTTCTGATTCTTTATTCTACTGTGATTTAAGGTTATTTTTCCTTTTGCTGCTTCCTAGCTGTCATTTTTTTTTTTTTTTCATCTTTCTTTTGCCTCTCTACCTTCTTTGACTCTCCCTCCTGCCTTGTGGAAGAAATGTAGATGCTCTTATGTAGATAGTGGTGAAGGTGGTGAACATATAAATGTATGACCATGCAGAAAACCATCGATTATTTACTTGGGATGGAATTTATGGCGAGTGAACAAAACCATATTAAAAAAAAATAGGTTGATGACAAAACCTCGAGGGCAATATACTGAGTGAAATAAGCCAGACACATTAGGACAATTATTGCAGGGTCTCACTGATAGGAACTAATTATAATATGTAAACTCATAGACATGAAATATAAGGTACCAAGATACAGGACGAGGCTTAAGTATAGGGAGTGGTTGCTTAGTATGAGCAGAATGTTCAATTAGGATGAACTTAAATATTTGGAAATGAACAGGGGTGTTGGTAGCAAGATGTGAGAATAACTAACAATGCCGAATGGTGTGTAAATGAGGTGGAAAGGGGAAGCTCAGAGTCATATATGTCACCAGAAGGAAAGTTGGAGGTCAAAAGATGGGAATGTATAAAACTGAATCCTATGGTGGGCAATGTCCATGATCAACTATACAAATACTAGAAATCACTTCCATGAACCAGAACAAATGTATGACAATACAATTAGAAGTTAATAATAGAGGAGCATATAGGGAAGAACTAAATACCTATTACAAACTATATACTACAGTTAGTAGTATTTCAACATTTTTTCATAAACAGTAACAAATGTACTATTTCAATACTATGAGTCAACAGTTGAGGGGGGTTGGTTAGGGATAGGGGAGGATTAGAGTTTCCTTTTCTTTTTTTCTTTTTTCATCTTTCACTTTATTTCTTGTCTGGAGTAATGAAAAGTTTCTAAAAATTGAACAAAAATTAAGTGTGATGGATGCACAGCTGTATGAGGGTACCCAGGGGCAAGTGATTGTACACTTTGGATCTTTGGATAATTGTATGGTATCTGAACAATCTCAATAAAAATGAAAAAAAAAAAAAGGGAAAAAAAAATAAGAATCCTTAAAGTCATTGCGTTAATAAAATGTTATCATATAGGTGAAATCACAAATACTTTATTGTAGGTTCACAACCATCTAAGGAAGTAATGGGAAGAAGTGTTTTCATCCATATTTTAGAATTTTAAAAATAATAATAACTGGGACCAAGAGAGCCTGTGTGACTTGCCCCAAGGTCACATGGATAGGTAGGGGACAAATCCTGACCTTCAACACCAGCTGCTGACCAAAGTCATCATTCACTCCCCTACATCTTGTGGGTTCCTTAAGAAAACAAGAGGCACAGCCAAAAAGAGAACCCATACCATCTGTAAGAAACAGGCAGCCTGAACCAGAGGCAAACCAGAAAGGAAAGAAAGAAGCTGGCAGTCGACTCAAAGAACAATTGGGTAGCATTCTGGGGTCATTCGATGCAGCAGAGTCAAGATGGAACATGAATACATGATAAGACCTTTAATATTCCTGGACGCCTCTGTGTTTCTTCTTTGTTCACCTGTGGCCCTTGGGTTCCATACATTTCCACCTGACTTCAAGGATATGGGACTCGTCCTACTGACAAATACAAAAACTTCTCCATCTTCCTTTACAACTTGAACTGAGAGAGGGTGGAGATAATGTAAAAGTACCAATAAAAATATTCTAGAACAAGCAAAACATAATTTTATCCACTTTTTCCTCACCCCCCCCCCCAACATAGAGAGCCAGCTTGATGCTTAGATTTAGTAGTCAACTGTAGGAAATTTTATGAAAAAATGGTAAGAAGAAAGTCATATGAAAATACATTCCTCAGAAAGCTGCATAGATATGTTATTAGAAGACAGATATAACCAAGAAAACGATTAAAGAATGTGAGTGTATACCCAAAAAATTTATTCCATTTGTTACTTTTGAATATGCAGGTAATTCTTTTTGCTTTAATGTAAAACTATATGTAAATTTTTAGAAAAAAATGACAGTTGAAAAATAGTTTACAGGTCTGTTAATATACAAATTTGTTTGTAGTTATATAAATATTTTTTAAATTATATGATTTTAATTTGTTTTAGCAAAACTTTCACCTCAAATGTGTCCCAGTTGAGATGATAAATTATATAGTTCCCCTCTCTCTAGCATCAAACACTGAACTGCTGTCCTTCCTTCCATCATAAACCTGCTCCTCTTACATCTGTCCTCCTCTCAGTTTAAGAAATTCCATCCTTCCAGTTGCTCAAGGCAAAACCTTGACATCATCTGAAGCTTCTATTTTTCCCTCACATCCCACGTCAAATTCATCAGCAACTTCTGTTGGATCTCGAATCTTATATCCAGAATCCAACCTCCTCCAACGCCACTACCTCGTCTGAGACACCATCGTCTCTCACCTAGATGAAAAACTCATCCTTTCATCTGCCCTTGAGCTCCGTTCTCCAGTGTCAACCCAGAGGGATCCTTTACAAAATAAAGTATAATAGGATTTAAATATTACTGTTTTTGCAACACCCAATGAGCTAATAAACTTAAACACTGAATATCTATAGCTGCTAACATTGCAAAGAAAGGAACCAAGTGCATATTATATGCTTCATGAAGGAAGAACACAATACCATCTAAACAGTTACCTGAAAAGGTCAAACCTGAATCTGAGCGGAACTTTAAGTCTAATTAACAATTTATAAGAAATACAGGGTGCAGAGAAACATATTAAGTACACCAGGGGAATATGATCAGCAAAATCCAGACCGTATAAAATGCCAAAACACCAGCAATCTGGATTCTTCCACAAATAAACTAAAAGCTGAAAAAAGAGAGGGGAAGGTGGGAGGAAGCCAATAGATTAAAAGACACTTTAAAGACATACCAACAAATCACAATGTGAGTCCCTTACTGGGATCCTGATTTAAAAATTAACTAATAATATGACATTTATTGAATAACTGGAAATATGAATACTGGTTGGATTTGTGATAATATTAAGGGATTATTGTTACATTTTTAGGTATGAATGTCATTGGCATTATGTTTTTAAAAGCCTGCTCCATCATCTCCAATATTTTCTCATCTCATTCACAAGTGAAAGCCACAGCTCTTACAATGGTATAATAGCAACCAGCCCCATTACCTGTCCTTTTATCTCCTATTACTCTCCCTCTTGCTTTCTCTACTCCAGCCACATTGCTTCCCTGCTATAACTCAACCTTGCCAGGTACTAGCCTAGCAGCCCTGCTAGTCCTTCTGTCTAAGCAGGACATCCCAGTCCAACTGCTGAAAAACAAGACAAAAGAGACAAGCTCAAAGGCCACCAGATGAAAAGAAAGATCACCTTCAAAGAAGCAACAATTATGCTGACAGCTGATTCCCAACAAAAACAATGAAATTCAGAAAATAATAGAATGACATCTTAAAATTCCTGAAAGAAAATAATCAGCAAACTCAGCAAAAATAGTCTTTAAAAATAAAGGTATTTTAAACAAAAAACTAACAAACACCCTGAGAGAACTGGTCACCAGCAAACCTGCACTGAAAGAAATATTAAAGCAAGTTCTTCATACAGAAGGAAAATGATCTCAGGTAAAAACATGGGAATGTAGATGTTAAAAAAGAACACCAGACAGGTTAAAAAAATATAAGGCAACCTAAACTCAGGCATGGAGGAGTCTTATTCCTCTTTGCATCCCTGGCTTGGTGCCAGAAACACTGTAGATTTTCAACAAATGTATGTTATATGGATGCATGATTTGACTTTGATATATATTTTGTATGTCCAATCTCATTGCAAAAAGGTTTGAATAGGGTTTTCAAAAGATGAGGAAGACAATCATGAAAAAGGGAAAAGGAGTAAAAGGAGGAGGGAAGCTCCAAGTACATGTCATAAGGTCCTATATACTTGCTACAAATGGGTCTTAAATTTGGTTCAAAGTTTCCTAATAGCTAATTCAAAGAGAGAGGGAAAAGGTTCAGGATGTGTGAGAAGCTACTCATTGAACAGTAAAGACAGAATATACCATCGTTTCTAAGCTACTCTTAACTTTCAGTATAAAAGGATTTATAAGCATTTTCCTAAAATGAAATAGAAATTCTGAATTAAATTGTATTCAAAATAAAATAAAGAATAAATAGGATATAAAGGAAAAGATATGCTCAGGTATATTAAGGGGAGGATACGGGGCAGAAGCTCTAGGGTATAGAGAAACTCAGGCTTATCCCCTAAGAGCATACTCATAAAGCCTGGCCATTGTTAATTCCTCACTGGGGCTACACATTGTCCCCTGAATTGAAAAAGTGCGCAGCCCTTGGTTTCACTCCCCGATGAGAAGTAAGCACAACACCTGTCCATGTAGCCCTGCTTTCCCAACTCAGCTCCAGGAAGCTGCAGATTCCTCCCTGTCAACCCTAGGGCTGCTTGTGTGACTCTTTGAGTGCCCCAATGTATTGTGAAACTACACAGCCTTAGCCTTTGCCCACAAAGCAAATAGCAGTGCCAGCTGCCTCCCTGGGGATAGCCAAGTCCAGTCACTGCTGGGGGAAGGAAGCCTGCGGGGCCTGCTTAGAACTGTCAATTACACCTGACACACAGGGTCAGTGAATAGCGACTGCAAGTTCCAAGGAAAGCACTTTAGTCTTCTCTCAACAACCAACCAGAAAGACAAGTCCAGGAACTAGTTGTGGGCTGCCCCATTGACGCAGAACCCAAGGAGCCAGGGTGTTAAATATCATGCAGCTCCATTCCTGTGACAGCAGTAAGACACTGTGGGATTGTGTGAGGATTGCGGTATCACCATCAGTTTGGCGTGTATATGTGTGCATGCATGTGCGTGCATGTGTGTATCTGAGAAAGAATTCTTGAGTCCCTGGGCTCTCGCTCAGTCTCCTTCTGCAGTGGTGGTGCATTTTCAGGTGGGGATTTCGTAAGACTGAGTACATACAACTCCACAGCTTCTCCTCGCCCAGCCTACCCACCCTCATCTCAGCCTGGTCATCTGACAGGAGGAGGATTTATTTAGTTACTGCAAAGCAAACACTGCTCTTGGCTGAGTTTTGGGGTAGGTGGCATTGACTCACCGCTACCATTCACCTTGGCTCTCATGCTAGGGAACCCAGGACCACAGAACGCTTGGATAGGACCCCAGACTCACATCCCAGCACTGCTACACAGATACAGCAGGCTCTCTTTATCTCTCTTTACAACTGAGCTTCATGTCCAAGACACACGCATTAAAGGAAGACAACCTCTCTGCAGAATGGAGAGATTTCAGAGCAATAGGTCTGGAGCCAGACTCTCCAAGATCAAATCCTAGCTTTGCCACTTACTAGCTGTGTGATCTGGGAAAGTTCATCTCTGAGCCTCTGATTCTGTTAACAGCTTTATGGACATATTCACATAGTGTACAATTGTTCATTTAAAGTCTATAATTTAGTGGGTTTGAGCATATTCACAGAGTTGTGAAACCATCACCACAATCAACTTTAGAACATTTTTATCACCCTCCAAAGGAAATCCCAAGCCCTTTAGCAGCCACCCGTTCCCCCAACTCACCCCATCACCATCACCACCATAGCCCTAAGAAACCACTAATCTACTTTCTGTCTATACAAATTCACCTTTTCTGGACATTTCATCTAAATGGACTCATATAATGTGTGGTCCTTTGTTATGGAATTCTTTGACTTTGCAAAATGTTTTCAAGGACCACCCATGTTGTAACATGTATCAGTACTTCATTCCACTTTATGGCTGAATAATTTTCCATTGCATGGATATACAGTATAAATGTGAAAGTATACTTCTGGACTCTCAATTTTATCCCATTAATCTATATGTCTGTCCTTATGCTAGTATTACACTGTCTGTCTTGTTTAATATAGCTTTGTACTAACTTTGAAATTGAGACATTTGAGTTCTCCAACTTTATTCTTCTTTTTCAATAATTTTTGGCTATCAGATATATGATTTCAGGTGCAATTCCATATGAATTTTAGGATCAGCTCATCAATTTCTGCAAAAATACAGCAGTTAAGTTTTGGTAAGGATTGTTTTGAATCTGTAGATCAATCTGAGAAATACTGCCATCTTAAAATATTAAATCTTCCAATTAATGTGTTTCTATTTATTTGTGTCATCTTTAGTTTCTTTCCACAATGTTTTGTAGTGTTGTGTACACATCTTACAAATCCATTACACATGTTCCCCCCTCTATTTTTTTGGAAGAGTTTGCAAAGGATGGTGTTAATGTATGGTGAATTTACCAGTGGAGCTATCTAGGCATGGTATTCCTTTGGCTATTTTATTATGAATTCAATGTCTTTATTTGTTTTAGGTCTACACAAAATTTCTATTCTTCTTAATGAAGTTTTAGTGGTCTGTCTTTCTAGGAATTTGTTCCTTCCATCTGTGTTATCTAATTTATTAGCATACATTGTTGATGACATTCTCTTATAATCCTTTTTGTTTCTGGAAGGTCAGTAGTGATACCCCTCTTTTTATTCCTGATCTCAGTAATTTGAGTCTTCTCTCTTTTATCTTAGTTAGTCTTGCTTGAGCTCAAGGTTTGTCAATCTTTTTGATCTTTTCAAAGAACCAGCTTTTTGGTTTTGTTGATTTTCCCTAGTGTTATTCTAGTTTCTATTTTGTGTATCTCTGTTCTATTCTTTTCTATTTCCTTCCATCTGCTTGCTTTGGATTTGGTTTACTCCTCTCTTTCCAGTGTCTTTCAATTGAAAGTTAGGTTATTGATTGAGATCTTTCTTCCTTTTTAATATAGGTGTTTACAGTTATAAATTTCCCTCAAAGTACTTGTTCCAGTTTGCTAATGCTGCCTTTATGCAAAATACCAGAAGTGGATTGGCTTTTATAAAAGGGATTTATTTGGTTACAAAGTTACAGTCTTAAGGCCATCAAGTGTTCAAGGTAAGGCATCAACAATAGGGTACCTTCACTAGAGAAAGGTCATTGGCATCTGGAAAACCTTTGTTAGCTGGGAAGGCAGGTGGCTGGCGTTTGCTTGCTCCCAGGTTGTGTTTCAAAATAGCTTTCTCCAAAATGTCAGCTTTCAACGGCCATCTTCAAAGTGTCTGTTTCAGCTGCAGCAGCTCCTTCTGTCTGTGAACACTTTTATAGGACTCCAGTGATTCAATTAAGACCCACCCTGAATGGGTGGTATAACATCTCCATGGAAATTATCCATTCAAAATTCTCACCAATCAAATGATTCCAATCTAATCAACACTAATACATCTGCCCCCACAAGACTGCATCAAAGAGCATGGCATTTTGGGGATATAATACATCCAAACTGGCACAGTACTGCTTTCACTGCATCCAGTAAGTTTTGGTATGCTGTGTCTTCATTTTCATTCATCTCAAAGTACTTTGTAATTTCTGTTGTGATTTCTTCATTAACCCACTGGTTATTTAAGAATGTATTGTTTAATTTACACATATTTTTGGCTATTCCAAATTGTCTTCTGTGATTGATTTCCAATTTCATTTCAGTTTGGTCAGATAACATACTTTGTATGATTTCGACCCTTTTAAAATTTATTGCTACTTGTTTAATGGCCTATTACATGGTCTTTCCTGGAGAATGCTCCATGTGCACTTGAAAAGTAAGTGTATCTGGCTCTTGTTGGGTGTTTTCTGTTGGATAAAGAGGTGGATAGAGGTATGTTAGATTTAGTTTGTGTACAGTGTCATACAAGTCTGTTTTTTTCCTTATCAATCTTCTGTATCTTCTAATTGTTCTATCCATAATTGCAAGTGAAGTGTTGAAATCTCCAACTGTTATTGTTGAATTGTCTATTTTTCCCTTCATTTCTGCCAGTTTTTGCTTTATGCATTTGGGGGCTCTTGTTAGATGTATGTATGTCCATAAACTGTTTGATCTTCCTGATGGATTGATTCTTTTATCATTAGAAAATGTCCCTCTTTATCTCAACTAACATTTTTTATTTTAAAGTCTCATTTTTCTGTCAATACAGCACTCCAGCTTTTCTGTGGTGGTTGTTTGTTTGATATATCTTTTTCCATCCTTTGACTTTTAACCTATTTGTATCTTTGAATTTAAAGTGTGTCTCCTATAGACAGAATGCAACTAGAACTTATTTTCTTTTAGATTCAGTCTGGCAGACTCAGCCTTTTGATTGTTTAGTTTTATTGTTTAAACAAATAATTGTTTAATTTAATTTTGTTATTAATATAGTTGGAATTATACCTGCAATTTTACTTTTTATTTTCTCTATACCTCATGCTGTTTTAGTGCCTCCATTCCTCCTTTGCTGATTTCTTTTCATTAAGTGAATATATTCCAATGTAACATTTTAATTCATTTAATTATTTTTCACTACAGCTGTATGTTCTTTTTTTGTGGTTGTAGGGCTTACCCTATATCTTAATTTATCAAAATCTACTCCAGATTTATACTACCTTAATTCAAGTGAGATAGAGAAATGTTATTCTTATGTAACTCTATTCCCTTATCCCCTTCATTGTGCTATTATTGTTGTAAATATTACATCTATATGTTACAAATCCAACAATGCATTGTTATAATGATTATTTTATATAATTTTGTCTTTTAAAGAAGGCAAGAGAAGAAAAGAAAACAGAGCCAGCATATATTTATAGTATTTGTCTAATATTAACCTTCTTATTTACTAATTCAGGGTTTCTTCATTTGTTCTTGTGAATCTGAGTTACCGTCGTTGTCATTTTCTTACTCTGATACGGCTTTACACCTACCACTTCCTTTGTGCTGTTACTGGAGAATACATTACATTTATATTTGTTATATGCCTAAAAATACCATTATATGCATATCACTTTATACATTTTTGTTTTTTCTTGTGGATTCACATTACTGTCTGGACCACTGGTTTTTGGCCCAAAGAACTTATTTTAGTATTTCTTGTAAGGTGGGTCTACTAGCAACGAATTCTCTGTTTTTATTTGTGTCATTTTTGAAAGATATGTTGAATATAAAACTACTGGTTGATAATTTTTATTTTTCATTTAGCACTTTAAATATGTCATCCCACTACCTTCTGGCCTCCATTGTTTCAGATGAAAAGTTTCTGATAAAATTTTAATCTTATTGGGGTTCCCTTGGATGTGAAGTTCATTTTTCTCTTGCTGCTTTCAATATTTACCTTCTCTTTGACATTCAACATTTTTATTATGATGCATCTGTGCATGGATGTCTTTGTGTTTAACCTATTGAGAATTCCTTGAGCTTCTTGGAAGTGTAGACTAATGTTTTTCTTCAAATTTGAAAAGTTTTAAGCCACTATTTCTTTGAATTTTTTTCTGCTCGTTTTATCTCTCATCTCTTGGTGATATTCCCATTACAGGTTTGTGGGTGTGTTATGGTTTTCTTCAATTTCTTTAATTTTCTTTATGTTCTTTGGATTGCATATTCTCTACCAATCTTTCTTCAAGCACACTGATTCTTTCTTTTGCCACTTCAAATCTTTTGAGTCCCTGTAATGAATTTTTCATTTCATTTATTGTACTTTTAAACCCCAGACTTTCCATTTGGTTCTTTTTAATAATTTCTATCTTTTTATTCATATTCTCTATTTGATGGAACATTGTGATCATACATTCCTTTACTTCTTTAAGCATGGCTTCCTTTACTTCTTTGAGCTTATTTATAATGGCTGCTTTGAAGTCTTTGTCTATTAAATCCAACATCTGGACCTCTCACAAGTAGTTTGTGTTGCCTGCTTTATTAACTGTGCATGGATCACACTTTCCTGTTTCTTCGCATGTCTGGTAACATTTTGTTTAAAACTGGACATTTTAGATATATTATATTATAGCAACTCTGGATCTCATCCACCCACCCCAGGGGGGCCTGTTGACATTGTTTGCCTGTGCATTTGTTTAGTGGCTGCCTGGACTATTTTAGTGATGCTTATTCCCCCCACAGTGTGAAGCCTCTCATGTTTCTCAGGGAGAGCAGTCTCCCTGATGACAGTGGTTTTAGCAGGGCTCTCACTGACTCTTCTATTACTTGACCACTCCCAGATGTTCACCTCCACTTATCAACTGATTGTTCTATTTTTGTGACAATGTCCTGGGGCATAACTGCTCCAAAGTCTGATCCAATTAAATTTTAGATTCTTTTAGAGGTAGCTTTTGAGGCCAGTGTTTGAGGTTTGTTATGATTCCAGCAGGATTCTTATTAGCTGTCTCTTTTCCTAGATCTCACTGATAAACTAGCTGCCCTAAGGTTAGCTTCTTGCTATCATGCTTCTTAATTGCTTACCACCAAAACATCCATTGTTTATTAGGGCTTGAACTTCCCTACACTCTGTTTCAAATAAAGTCAGTTCCTTTGGAAGCGCTTTGGAACTCTGTGTTCTTAGGACTACCTTTGCCTCTGGGCAAAATCTATACGCTAAATCTCCGTAGCTGGGAGTGGGGAGGGGAAAGCAGTATCCTCTGATCTTCATGCCTTACCTCTCTCAGCATGCAACCTCTGCCCAACAAACAAGCTAAGCTGAATGCATTTGAAGTTGCAGTATTCTCAGAGTGCCCCATGCCTGAGGTAGAACCTCCATAAGATGGAGGCTGGGTGGAAGAACGGAATCCCTCACTTCTCAGCTGTACTTTCCTGGAATTTAGCCACAGTAACACACAATTGGAGGGAATGGGAAATGCTGGTGACCTGCCCTTCCTGGGAAGATATCATAGCCCTGACTGGGAGAATTGGGGAGAAGGAGCCCTGTGTTCTTGACTGCATCTGTAGTGGACATTCTACTGCACTGAGCTGAGAAACATAAGGGAAGGGGCAGGTACTGGTTCAAATGCAACAGACTTTCACTGTTCTTACTGAGTTTCAGTAGGTTTTCTTCAATAAATGTTTCTTCATTTGCTGTGTGCCCTTAGGACAATTTCCAGAGACTTTAGATGGTTGTTGTTGTTTTCAGTAATTTTCACCAGTTATGGTTGTTTCACTGGGGAGTTGGTCTATGGAGCTCCTCAAACACACTGCCATTTCAGAAGCAGAACTAACTCCTGTGTTTTTTTTTTTTTTGTTGTTGTTGTTGTTGTTGTTTTTATTAAATTCAGTTTTATTGAAATACATTCACACACCATACAATCATCCATGGTATACAATCCACTGTCCACAGTATGATAACATAGTTATGCGTTCATCCCCACAATCTATCTCTGAATATTTTCCTTACATCAGAAAGAACCAGAACAAGAATAAAAAATAAAAGTGAAAAAAAACACCCAAATCATCCCCCCATCCCACCCCATTTGTCCTTTAGTTTTTATCCCCATTTTTCTACTCATCCATACACTAGATAAAGGGGGTGTGATCCACAAGGTCTTCACAATCACACTGTCACCCCTTGTAATCTACATTATTATATAATTGTCTTCAGGAGTCCAGACTGCTGGGTTGGAGTTTGGTAGTTTCAGGTATTTACTTCTAGCTATTCCAATACATTAAAACCTAAGAGGTGTTATCTATATAGTGCATAAGAATGTCCACCAGAGTGACCTCTTGACTCCATTTGAAATCTCTCAGCCACTGAAAAAACTCCTGTGTTTTTTATTGCTTACCTCTTCTAGGGCATTAAAAATGAAAACACTTCTCCCTCCTTTAGGCCACTTAATGATAAAAATACACCCATATCTTACACTAAGGTACCGCTCAGATGGTAGGCTTGCTAATTTCCAAATCTTGTGGGTAGTTCTTGCCTCTTCCTTCTGACATCCTCTGACACTATTTCTTTCTTACTGCTTGAAATTCATTCATTATTCCAGTCACTCCTAACCATAAAGTGGTCAGGTCTCCTAGAAAGGAAATTTTCCACTTATCCTTAAATGATGGTGCATCAGAGGAAGGTCTTTAGACCATCTCTTTTCTCTTGTTACTCGTATTTCCCCGGCAGCCTCATCCACACCCACGGCATCTACTACTGCCCATAGCCTCTTAACCACAAGCACATCTCGAGCCAAGACCTCCCTCTGAGCTCCAACACCATGTATCCAACTGTCTACTGAACATTTCTAGTTGAATGATCCACAGATACCTCAGATTTAATAAACATATCTAAGATTGAACTCCTCAGTTTTTCTCCAAAGCTATTTTGTTTTTCCACTTCTATTCCATATTCTGGTTAATTATACCCATGTGTCTAGTCAACTATACCAGGAATCTGGGAGCTTTCTTCATGTCCTTCTCTATTCTCAACCCACATTCTGTGACTTGAGAGCTGGACTTCCACAATGTCTCTGTTTTAGTTCAAGCCTTTCTTGTCTGTTAACCAGACTAGCACAACCTTCCAACTTGCCCCACCACCAATCCATTCTTCACATGGCATCCAAAGTGATCTTTCCAAACCACAAATCTGATTATATCACCCCTTGTCAAAAACTTTTCATTAGAACCACCATTGTCTACAACCGTATTCTCCAACTTCAGTCATTCAAACACTACTTTTGTGATTTTTGCCACAATAGCCATCGTCATCATCACCATGCTTATTTGCACAGCAGCTATACTGTTTTTACTTCTCTAGATTTATCTCAAAAGGGACTATCATATTTATATTTGAAAAACTGGTATCACTGACCAAAGGGAAGGTAACTAGAAAGATAAATCCATAGCTATTAAAATAAAAAGTGCTTATGTGGAGGAGTGTATGTTACGTGAATATTACTCAATAAAATTACATTAAAAAAGTGCTTATCTATGTTCCACTTAAATCACCCTCCATCACAGCATTAGAACACCTACCACACTTTGATAAACACAGGCCTAAATAAAAGTCATTGGCATGGTACAGAAAAGAAAGACTCTTAAACCTATCCCCAGCCCTTAAACCCTACTCTCTAGTCCCACTGGACTAGATATGATGGTCCAGAAACATCAAATTCTTTCCTACCTGCTTGCCTTTACAAATGCTGTTCCCTCTGTCTGAAATGCCTTTCTCCCCAGCTATTTTTACCTGGATCATTTTTTAAAATAGCTCTGTTGAGATGTAATTCACATACTATATAACTCACCCATTTCAGTGTAGAATTCAAGATGCTCTATATGAATTATGAGAGTTGTCTTCAAATATATAAAAAACAACCAGTCAAAGAGAGGGGCAAGGGTAGAATTGTTCTGTGTGACTCCAGCAGATAAAGCCAGTACCACAGGTAGAGCTACGTGGGGCGGATTTCATCTCCATATCAGGAAAAAATTTCTGAGCACTGCAGTGGACCTGTCCAACCACACTGGGGAAGACCCAGAATGGACGAAAGCTTCTGACTCTTAAGAAGGGTTAATACAAAGAGTCACAGTATGTAATAAAGTGAATCCCATCAGACCACAGATCTTCAAGAGCAAGCACGGCCAGACCTAACACAGAATTTCAGTTGCAGTGGGACCACAGGAGATGGATAAAAACAAAAAAATGAGCTTAGAGGAGGCAATAATTGTCCTTGCAGGTAAGCATGCCCTGGAAGCTGAGCCCTGTGCTCCAGCTTCCAAAGTTGGTGTCTCTGAGGGGGCAGCAGTCAGAGGATGATTTTAGGGTAGCACTATTTCAGGTCTGACAACAGTGTGGTAGCCAGGGGTCATTCTTTCATTCCAGGTAGTCTCCTAGACATAGTAATTCCATGGTCACTAAAAGGATGCAACCACAAATAGGACATGCCTCCAAGCCATTTCCTATTAGAGCTTCATTATTTGCTGCCCAAATGTTACCATGTAAAAAGCTATTTAACACAAGGTTTGTGAGAAAATTGACGCTCAAACATCTCTTAGTACATGACTAAATGTAACAAGCCAATACTGCTGCCAACTCTTCTTTGTCAATATAATGCTATAAAATGTAGTGAAAAAATCAAGGGCAAACACTGGCTGTTGACTAGAATTTAAGCTTCAGCTCATTTCCATGGCTTAGACAGTCATGTTTCTGGTATCTTGGCAGAGGCAAAGGAAAGGCACAGGCTGGGATTTGCCATGTCTCTATTGCTGCACTGCCCAACAGTGTTCACTAGCCACAGGAGGCTATTTCACTTAAATTAATTAAACTTATATAAAATGAAAAAATCCACTTCCTCCGTTGCACTAGCACATTTCAAGTGGCTTGCATATGGGACAGGACAGATATAGGACATTTCCATCATGGCAAAACTTCCATTGGACAGCACTGGTCTACAATCTAAATTGAGTTTCTATAAAAAGGCATCATAAAATAGTTCTAAATAAACTAGTTATATTTAAAAACAGTCTTATATGTAAAGAGAAAAAACTTACTCGTAGATATGGATGTAAGCTTCCATTGTTCTACTTTAAATTCCCGCTTAATTCATCAGAAAAGCAATTCATCTACAGAAATTAGAAAATCTTCAAGGAAAGAAATGAAGGGTACAGTATATCCAAAAAGTTTAATGTACTGGTTTGGTTGCTAAGAAAAAACAAGTATAAAACTAAGTAAAAGGATCTGAAATTAAGAAACAAAAGAAACACCTTTAAAGCCAGTTTTCTTTAAAATAAAAAGAAATCTTAGCATGACAGAAAGGGAACCAAGTTGATATGAGGCAGTGTGGGATCCAAGCTGAGTGGATCCTTGGACAAGTCTCTGGCTCTTTCTGTGCCCCTCTTTCCTCTTCTATAATGTGAAGATTTTGGATCAGACCAGTGGTTTTCAAATTATAGTTTTGACCCTAGTAAATAAATTTACAGATTGCAACTGTTTTTTAATAAACTTACTTTAAAGTAGATTTTTCTGAATCTTAACTCCAGATAATCATTTGAGAGAAGCAAGATAACTGAAGTATAGTGTCGAGATTATTTTTATTCATGTAATTCTTATGCACACTCTGCTCCCCCATCCCATAACATATAACCTGCTTTCCATCTCTGCGAATTTGCTATTTCTAGTCATCTCTAATAAGTGATATGATACAATTTTTGTCCTAAATAAAGTTATTTTGAAGTATAACCTACATTTAGAAAAGCACACAAATCATACATATACAGCTTGATAAGTGCCCACCACCCAGAGCAACAGAAACAGAACAGGACAACCCCCAGGAGAGCCCTCAACCCCTTCCAGTCACTATACCTTGTCCTCCCCAACAGCAAACACTATCTGAACTTTTCACCCATAGATTAGTTTGTTCTGTCTTCTTTGTATAAATGGAATCATTAATATGTACACTGACTTCTTTTGTTCAACAAGTTTGTGAGCTTCATCTATGTTTTTGCTTATAGCAATATTTCATTCATATTCATTTTAGTAATTCATTGTATAAAGATATCAATCTTTATTTATCCAGTGAACTCTTAATGGACATTTAGATTATTTCCAGTTTTTGACTTTTACAAATAATGCTGCTATGGAAATTCCTTTGGTATACATATGTATGTTATTTTGTTGGATTAGATACCTAACAGTGGAATTGCTCAACACACATTTTTTAAAAACATGGGATGGGATGGGATGGGATGGGATGGGATGGGATGGGATGGAATGAATAGAAGAGAACAGAATAGAATAGAATAGTCTATCACATGTAGTAAAGTTAAGTATTATTTTTCATACAACTTTTTTCAATCATACATTTATGCCAGGCCATGATATAAAATGTATTATCATGGGTCACTGTCAATAAAACTTGTAAGCAACTGGAATTGATGATTTCTAAAAGTCCTTTAGAATGATTCTAACTTTCTTTTTTATTTGCACTGATCTTCAAAAATAAACAACTAGTGACACGAAAGAGACTAGCAATCAGTATTAGCGGCATTGGCACGAATCAACAGAGGTACAGCATGGGCTATGTATCTAGACATAACGGGCTATGAACAAAACTCTGGGAGTAAAAAGTTTTGTCTTTGGGAAGAGGAAGTGTAAGGATGGGTAAAGATGGTAAAAATGAGGGGAAAAGGGAAGGCTGTGCTTGAGGGGCCTGTGGACGCAGTAATCTAAGGTAGGCATTGCAGGAATGGGGGCTGGGGAGAGGATTCTTCTTCCAAATATTAACCCCAAACCTTTCATTGCATGAGTCTAGAAAAACCCTTCAATTCAATACCCCTGGGAGAAGTAACACAACAATACATAGTGGTTCAATGAAAAGAGTTTCACAAGGTTGATTTTAAGATGGCAAAAGGTTTCGGGGAAGGCAAAAGGGTGCATTTTACAAACTTTTCTACTTCACCATCTTGCCTAGGACTCAGCAGTATGTGACCCACGGACACTGTGATCCCACTGCTGAGCCGGTGTTAACCCAACACGTACCCTGCTTCACTCCTCAGGACCTGTGCTGAAAGCCTTACATGGTGCCAGGTCTTGGTGATCAGGAAATTCAGACGCACAGGCATCTAAGTCTTAGTCCTCTTGTAACTCAATTTGACTTTGGTCCACCGATCTTCATGCCTACCCCATAGATGCGCCCTCCTCAGACAGGGCTGCCAATGTCAATATCATGCTTTTTGCTCATTCTGGTCCCTCTGTCTGGAAAGCCTTTTCCCTTCCTCTTTGACTGTTAAACTCATTAGGTGTTGCCAAGAACAGCTCAGCTAATCATCTTTGTTTTCTCACTTCAAGCCAAATCCATTTCTCCCTTCTCTAAGCTTATTACTGCTGTTGTACTAATGAAATTGTAATGTAAACTCTTTTTAAAAATGTCTGTTTTCCCAACTAGTCTTTCCTCAGCACCAAACAAAGTACTTGGAATATGAGGATGCTTAACAAATTATTGCAATAAACAGTTGATTAACATATGTGGGTTAGAGACCACATTCTGTAAAATTGGCTGATAGATGTACTCATCATATATAAGATACAACTTACTTACAAGACACAAACCATAAATAGCATCAAGAAAATTAACATAGTAGCATCACCACCATAAAAGAAATATCTCTCATACGTATGAAAACCCTTTGCTCTGAGCAACTGGCATGTTTTTCTTTTCTGGACAATGCGAATTTTGTGACTGATCATACTCAGCACTTTTTAAGGCCCAAAAAACTTCAAGGTCAATTTTGTAGTGACTACACAATTATTAAAGGATGAAAAAACAGCAGACACTTCTATATGTTTATTCCCCCTGCTCTTCTCTTTCTGTCTGATCATGATTTTCCTTTTGCCCTGAAATCATCTTCAATAGTAAAACATTATATTATGCATACTTTAATAAATTCCTCAAATTATTTTAAGAATAAGTAAGGAATAAATTAATAGTAACATAAAAATTTGTTAAAATCATTACAAAACAACTTTTTTACATAATTTGGTAAACAGAAACGAAAATTCTCTAGTAATATTTTGCAAACTTCTTTCTATTTATTTCACTTTTGGAAACAGGAAACCACAAGTTCCCTTTTTCCAGTTCCTGCACTTCAGCTCACTCCCCAAAGTAAGAGTCCACTCTTATTGTGGATAGCTGAATTCCATTTTAGATGAAGGAGATTCTAAAGTGGTTCACAGATGACCACACATTCCCCTTGGCTGCCCTGTAACCATGCAACTGCTTGAAACATTTGGCTTCATTTGCAGAACCCAAGCACAGGAGTTCTGCTCACCATAAACAACAATGTGCTTTGTGTCCAAAATATTGGTGCATTGAGCCTGAAACACAAGAGTCTGCTGCTTCCAACCATTTAGTTTTGTTAACAGGTAGTTAATTATTAGCTTCTGATTTCACCGTGAGAATGTCACAGAAGTAAGAATCTTTGACTATCTGCGAGTAAAATTGAGACCAATTGACTGATGTTGGCATTACTTCAAACATGCTTTGTTTACAGCCATGAACCTCCCTTTGACTGGATCATGAGAACTGGTGGTTTCCCATACACACACCATTACTGTCATTCAACAGCCCAAAGTTACATTAAAGTCAAAGGGAATCTGTGATATAAGTTAGAAAATTCCAATTTAATTATAATCTCATTGACAGATCTTGAATAAGGCTATTGAATTCTAGAGCAATTTTCTACCAAAGAATGGCATCATCAATATCAGTTTAAACACTTAGACAAATACATATATCTATATGTTGGTTTCAGTGAATGAATTGCAGTAATCATTAGCAGGATGGACAGACAGGCCACTGGAATAGAATATAGAAATCTAGACAGTAATATTTGTAAGTATTTGGGTGACTTACATTTTGAGGGGAAAAAGGTTAGATTCCTAACTTACAAAATTCCAGAGGGATTAAACATTTAACTATAGATAAAGAATTCATAACATTACTAGAAGAAACCATAGGTGAATACTTAAACAACCTCAGAAGTAGAAACATATGTTTTTAAAAATGACCAGAAAGTGAGAAATCATAAAAAAATTGATCATAAAAAATTCTGAAACAATTTTACATCAAAACAACACTTTAGAAAATTAAAAGGCAAATGACAAACTGGGAAAACATTTGTAAAATACATAATAGGATGCTGAAACGTTTCTACTTCACATTCAAAGCAAGGTACATGCCAATTATTGGGACTCCAAATGTTTATGAAGGAAGTTTCTGAAAATCTGTTTTGCAACCTTCAATGACTCATCTACCTTCAGAGGATCAAAGGGCTGAAATTGAAGACGTCAGAGTTGGACTGAAAATTTCTTTAGAAAGTGACATTTATATACTATGGGTGACAACCATTAGGGGAATGGTGCCTAGCCCTCAACTCAAGCCTAGTGAGTAATAATTTAAGAAGACTACTCAAGGATCTTTGTATATGTTTCTTAGAGTGGGCTGTACATTATGGACTGGTGTCTGTCTGGCTCAATCCTGAATAAAAAACAATGTCCACAGGTAAGAGACTGGCTGAAGCATCTATGGCAACAAAACAGAGAATTACGTTTGGGAAATAACTACTTCACCCACCCCACCACCTCAGCCCCCAACAGGTCAAAGTTCTTGATCTGGACAACAGAAGTGGAACCCAGAGAGGGAATATCATCTGGGGATCATTTTTAAAGGGGTCACGGAGGCAACTCAGGGCATCTGACCTCGGTATCTCAAACTGTGGCAACCCATGGCCTGAGCAAAACAGGCCTGCAGATCTTTGGTGCACAGCAGTCTGCATGACCTAGGCAGCTAAATGTTTGGCCTATTGCCTTTGTAAGCCAGTAAAGAGAAAAAGGGTAAATTGATCTTAAAATGTAACTTTATGGGTAGCAGGCAGGAAGTGAGAGGCTCTTAGTCTCACAAAAAGAGCAAAATGTAATTGTTAAGTGTTATTCAAGCCCTTCCTGCACCACCCCTCAGGTCAGAGTGACCTGTTCCTGCATCTATGCTCCCCCCATCCTTAGGAATGTCTTTGTCTTAAGCCATTATAAAAGGCTTTCTGTCCTCTTTGCATTGCTTGGTCGTCTTCCGTGTGAACGCCATGCCTGCCCGGCCTGAGAGAGCTGTCATGATCTCTCCACAACTTCTCACCCTGTTAAGTAAGCCCTGAATAGAAGTTCATGTATCAGAAAATGCTCATTGTCTTCTTTGGCCTTTGGACTGGCATGGCCCTCTTGGGCCACGACACAAACCAAACCTCCCACTGAAGACAACTGAAAAAGCTAGATGCAATTCATTTTTAAGAGCCATCTTAAAGGTGTTAAAAAGCCAACTAAATAGTGAAATTCTGGAAAAGCTCAAATCCAGCATGGTCTGCCTGGCATTTGAAACCATTCTTTCCCCAGCGTCATTTATTTGCTTCTACAGTAAAGGAAGCTGAAGGGCTAAGCAGTGATTGTCATAGCCCTTTGGGGGCAGAGTCCAGATCCTACAGGATGAGAACTGAAGCAACCACCCATGAGTTCAGCTGAACTCGAAGTGTAAGACGGAACTGAGGGTAAACCAGTCCTCACAGGAAAATCTCAAGCACTAAAATTGGATAAAGTTGAGACCCTCCCGAGGCCTAGCAAAATCAAATAAAAGCACTTGCTGGAGAAATATAAAACCATTGTAGGCCTCAAATTTTCCCACAAATAACTTTTCAAAAACATGTTCCACATATAAGAAAAAATAACCAGGCACATGAAGAGACAAGATAACACAAACTTATGCCAGTACAAATAAAAGACAATAGAAAGAGACCACCAGGCTACAAATTACCAGACACAACTGGAAAACAAATATGGTCATCATGCTCCAGAAAGTAAAATCCAAGCTTAAAAAATCTTGGAATGAATCTGGAAATTTTAAAACATGACATAGCAGATTTGAAAAAGAAACAAACTAATTCTAGAATTGAAAATTAAGGAGGAAAAAAAACCAAGGACTCAGTGGAAAGTTCTAATGCACTATGGTGATGTTGGGTTTAATAATGAAATGTAGGGTTGGTTTAACATTCAAGAAACAAATCAATGTAATTCATCATATTAACAGAATAAAAGTGAAAATTCATATTTCAATACATGTACAAAAAGCATTTGACAAAATGTAATATCAATCATGATAAAAATTTTCAGCAAATTAGGAATAAATGAAGACTTCCTCTCATAAATGTCATCTATGGAAAACCTACAGTAAACGTCATACTTAATGGTGACATATGAAACTCCTTCCCTCTAAGATCAGGGAAAAAGGCAAGAATGTCTGCTTTCACTACTTCTATTCAATATTGTCCTATAAAGGTCCCAGCCATTGCCTTAAGAATAAAAGGCAAAAAGATCAGAAAGAGAGATGTAAAACTGTCTGTTTTCAGATAACATTATTACTGCTTCCTCAGGAATCTAGAAAACAACTACTAAACATAAGAAGTGAACTTAACAAGTAACAGGATACAAGGCTAATATACCAAAAAAAAAATACAATAAAATATTTTTTATATCAAGAGCAAACAGTAGAAAATAAAATTTATTTTAAATGGCAATTCCATTTATATTGACTTCGAAAACATAAAATACTTAGGAATAAATTTAACAAAAGATATGCAAGACTTCTACAACAATATGCCTAGAACAGAGCTGAGAAAAATTACTTTACTAAATTAAATAAATGGATAAATACACCAAATTCATAGGTTGGAAGATTCAGAAATTTCAAACATGTCAACTTTACCCCAAGTGAAACTCTAGCTTCAACACAATCCTAACCAAAATGCCAGCAAGCCTTTGTAGATATTGACGGTCAGTCATAAAATTATATGGTAATGCAAACTAGAATAGCCAAAACAATTTTGAAAAAGAGAAACAAATTTGGAGGATTCATGCTTCCTGATTTCAAGACTTACTAGATTGCTTCCAAAATCAAAGTGCAGTATTAGCATGAGAATAAATACATCAATCAATAGTACAAAATAGAGTGTACAGATACAGACCCACACATATATGGTCAATTAACTTTTAATAAATCTATTGAGGCTATTCAGTGGGGAAAATAGTTTAACAAATGGTGCTGGAAGTATTAGATATCCATATATACAAAAATGAAACAAAGAAACATTGACCTTTACCTAGCATGATTCAAAAAATAACTTAAAATGAATTAAGCTAATATAAAAACTAAAAATCTAAAAATTCTATACCAAACATAGGAGAAAATTTTTGCAACCTAGTGGTATGCAACAATTTCTTGGGATAGAAACAGCACATACAATGGAAGAAAAAAAAATGATAAAATAGGCTTTATCAAAATGAAAAAGTTTTGCTCTTTGAGAGACACCATTCATAAAATGAAAAGACAAGCTGTAGTGGTTTGACACTGTATCTACCCCAGAAAGGCATGTTCTAAAATTTATTCCATTCCTGTGGGAGTGGACCCCTGTAAGCAGGACATTTGGAGGAGGCTACTTCAGTTAGGTGTAACCCACCTCATTCAGGATGGGTCTTAATCCTCTTACTGGAGGCCTTTATAAAACAGAATGAATACAAGAGAGAGAAAGCCATGGAGGCAAGAAGCTGAAAGCAACAAAACCCAGAAGAGAAGGAAGAAACCAAGAGACACAGCCATGTGCCTTGCCATGTGGCAGAGGAATCAAGCCAGTCTTTGGAGAGAAAGCATCAACTTGATGATGCCTTGATTTGGAAATTTTTCTCAGCTTCAAAACAGTAAGCTAATAAATTCCCATTGTTAAGCCAACCCATTTCATGGTACGTGCTTTCAGCAGCCTAGGAAACTAAAACACAAGCCACAGACTGGGAGAAAATATCTGCAATATTTGCAATATGCATATCTGATAAAGGACTTGTATCCAGAATATATAAAGAACCCTTACAGTTTAAGAAAACAACTAAAAAAAAAGGCTAAATTATTTGAACAGAAACTTAACTAAAGAAGATATATGGATGACCAATAAGCATGTATAAAGCTGCTTAATATTATTAATTACCAGGGAAATGCAAATAAAATACACAATGGGATATCACTACACAAATATTAGAATGACGAAAAATAAAAAAAGATTGGCAATACCAAGTGTTGGTGAAGACGCAGAGCAACTGGAACTCTTGCAACACTGCTGGTGGGAATGTAAAATTGTACAACTATTTTGGAAAACTGGCACTTATAAAAACAAAGTTAATAATTTTACATGTAGTACAAGATCCAGCCATTTTTTACTGGGCACTTACTCAAGATAAATAAAAACATACGTCAACACAATGATCTGTATCTAGATGCTCACTGCAGCATTATTTGCAAAAACCCCAAACTGGACACAACCCAAAATATCCACCAACAGGTGAATGAATAAGGTAAATGTGGTACACTTATACCATGGAATACTATTCAGAAATGAAAACAAAGCAACCACTCATATATGCAACAACATGGATGAATATGAAAATCATAACGCTGAGTGAAAGAAGCCAAACACAGAAGAGTATATACCATATGATTCCATTTATTCAGAACGCTAACCTAATTCATAGTATCAAAAAGCAAATCGATGGTTGCCTGAGACCAGGGTGGAGACGGGAACAGACTGCAAAGGTACACGAGGAGATCTTAGAGGGAGATGGAAATGTTCTAGATCTTGATTGTGGTGGTGGTTTCAGGAGTGTAGATGTCAAACCATCAAATTGTATCCTTTACATGAATGTAGTTTTATTTTGTGAATTTTACCTCAAAAGAGAAAACTAATAAAAAGAACATCACTTAGATACTATCTTTAATTTAAAATTTATGAGGTTGTATATATACATATATATATACATACACAATATTATATATTGTAGATTTTTATATTACATATATTAAATTTGTGTCTGTGTTTGGAAAAAGCATTCTTACATACTCTATATGCATAGCCCAGAAGTTACAGGAAGTATATTGCAAATCATTGAACATCACAATGTCTCCAGACATGGATTAAGCAAGGCATTAAGAGATTTTTAGGTACGGGTATAGTTTACTTTAAATGGACATGATTTTTAGAAAACTGAAGTTAATCAGCAGCATTTTTCTTCCTACTGTGAGATAGCTTGACTTCTATTAAACCAATGTTATTCTCCAATTATAGCACTCTAAAGCATTCATTATCTATGGCTGAATAACAATCATTTTTAAAAACGGTCAGGGCATTAGTACTACATCATAAAGTCAGTGAAATGTTAAACTTATGGAGAAACCATCCTTATTTTGTTTTGAAGCAAACTGCCAAGGAAATTGAAACTGTTCACCTTATTTTTAAAAAAAAATCTCAATTCTTAAAATAGACTGTTAGTAATTAGAGAGCAGGGATTTCATCTGGGAGGAGGGGCAGTTCCTCCAGGAGGGCTTTGATGGCCACTTGCAATAATTAGCTTTGCTCATAGAGCAGCATTTATTAGAATCACTTGGAGGGCTCATTAGAACTCAGAGTGCTGGGCTCCAGCCCCAGAGTTTAACTTCGGTAGGCAGGCTGGGGTCCAGGTATCTGCATTTCTAACAAGTTCTCCGGTGTTGCTGAAGCTGCTCATCTGGGGGCCACACTTTGAGATAGAGGAACAGCAGGGAAACTAGAATTGACAGATAATGAACAAAACTTGGATACAAGTTAATGGGGGAAGGAACAATATTCTCCTCAGTGTTCACTAAAGGAGGAACCAGGAGCATTTTCATTAAGTCAGTGGTGGCATTTGTGCTGTGCCTTGCGGAAGTGGTAAAGTGTATTTCAGGGGAAGGAGATATCAGGGGCAAAGAACCAGCACTGGAAAGTGTAGGATGTTGTCAGGAAACAACGAGGGATCTGATAAAATAGAAAACAAGATGGGGGGTGGGCCCGAGGGTGGTGCCAGGTTGTGGAATGGCCCTCCTCCATGGGTACCCTGCTCTGTGGGGTTAGAAGTCCCGTCTTCTGCATGATAGTCATAGGTGGGTTTATAAGGGCTTTAACCCAGCCCTGGAGCTTTGCCGATCGTCTTAGTTTACTAGTCTGCTATCACAAGCACCACAAACTGGTGTTAGCTTAAACAGCAGGAATTGAATGGCTCACAGTTTCGGAGGCTAACGGGCTTGCTTCCTCCTGGGGTTGCTAGCAGTCTGGCTGGCCGGCAATACTTTAGTTCCTTGGCTTTCCCATCATTTCTCTTCCGGGTTCTGCTGACTTCCTGCTTCCCCCTGACTTCCTGCTCCCCACCTGTGGCCTTCTCTTCCACGTCCAATTTCCTTTGCTTAGAAGGACTTCAACCATGTTGATTTAAGGGCCACTGTCATTCAGGTGAGCCACATTAATAACTAATAACATCTTCAAAGATCCTATTTACAAATGAGTTCACACCCACAGGACTGGGGTTTGGATCTGAACATGCCTTTGGTGGGGGACATGATTCAACCCCCAACATCCATGCCCATCCTCTATTTAGAAGACCCCTTCTCACTGTCCTTTATTCCACCATTCAAACTCCATCTGTACTTCAAGAACCAGCTCAAACCCTATTTTTTCTCCTTGAGTTCCTTCCTTCCTACAGGCCCAAACTCACAATGAATTTTCCCATTCTTGATCTTCCCATTGCTAGACATTGCTTTTCTCTGATTGAAATGTATTTCTTGTCTCTGCAGCCAATCAGAACATTCCCTTGGGACATCTCCCCACAGTGCCTGCCTCGGAGACAGTGGCGTAAGAATCATTTAAAAAAAAACAAAAAAAAAAAAATTCAAAAAACTGACTGCTTGATTGGCAGGTTGCACTAGTATACCAAATAATCCACATTTTAATTTTGTTTCTTTATGTCAGTGGTTCTCAAAGTGTAGTCGTGGACCAGTAGCATCATTATTTCTTGGGGACTGTTAGAAATGTAAAGTCTGAAGCCCCACACAGACTTATCCTATCAGAAACTAAGGGGGGGGGCAGTAATCTGGATTTTAACAAGCCCTCCTGATAATTCTGATGCATGCTCAAGTTTAAGAACCCATGCTTTCTACAAAACCTTAATCCCAAAACAAGTTCAAAGGGCATTATAACTTAAATAGGAACAAACAAATGATGTGACGAGAAAACAAGGATAGGAAAGCTTAACTGAGCCAGCATTGTGCCTCGTCAACAAACTGAATAACCCCAAAGCCCTGTATATGTATTAGAGAGACGGACGCCTAATGTGGGCCTATGCTTTCTACAGAAGCACAGTCACACAATTCAGTGCCCTGAGAGACATGAAAGTCACTTAGGAGAAGTTCAGCTATTTCTGGTAATGACACCTCCCAGAGGGTCCTCCTAAGGAGAGAGCTGTGTACTACAGGCTCTGCCATTCCCAGAAATAAGCTTCCCCCAAACATACAATGAGTCTCCAGGGTTGTTTCTTACTATGAGCTGGCAGCCACAGGCCAGATGGAATTCTGCTGCAGGGACATGACCAGGCAGGGAGACAAGCAGCTCAACAAGGTTTGAGCTTAATCTTAGGACAGATTTTAGAATGTCTCGAAGAACTGGTGAACTGGAAAGCCTTCAGCCATTCCTCTATAAAGACCCTTCCCCTCCAGTGGGCTTCCGATGGGTACTGAACAGCAGCAAATCTGAGGTTCCAGCTGGGGGTGCCTGCCCATGCACAGCTGCAGGCATCCACAAATTCTGGGGGTGTCTGACTGATAACTGGTTGTTGTTTTTTCTCTCTAAATTTAGTGAATGGCAAGTTCCACTGGTAACCAGAGGGGCTGCCTTAGCAACTGCTTGCAAAATAAATGTCTCCTGAAAGAATTATTTACCCAGAATAGTCCTTGCCACCATCCCTCTAAACATTTGTCCCAGTGTTTAAATGCACAATGACACCTTAAATCGTAATCTTAAAATGACCGTTAGTTAACATGAGCCACAAATAATTATGAGTTTTGCTTGTATTATTTTGTTATGCTGGAGGAAATTTTATATCTAAGGCCTTGGTATTCACACTTGAGATTGCAATAACAACTATATGTCAAATGTGAAACAAGAAAAGGCCTTGTCAGGGGTTTGTAATTAATTTCTAATATGCTTCTATGGCCACATAATTTGGATAACCATTTGGGTGAGGAGGCAACTGGAGCAAAGTTTTATTTTATTCTTCTCTTTTGTTTGATGTGTTTATTTTTAAAAACTTACTCCAGAAAGCTTAAACATTATAAGAAGCCTTAATTATGCCCCTAAATCTCAGGCCTGGGAACAAAAGGATCCATGGTATTATCCTTCCATAGAAATTAACCTGGAAGAAGAGGACTCATGTAGAGTCTAAAGTTTTAGGCAGGGGTTGGCAAGTTGTAAAGGGCCAGATAGTAAATATTTTAGGCTTTGCCCACCGTATGGGCTCTACTGGGACTACTGAGCTCTGCTTTTATATCCCAGGCAATATGTAAACAAATGGGTGTGGCTGTGCTCCAACAAAATTTTATTTACTAAAACAGGCAGCTGCTGAATTTGGCCCATGGGCTAAAGTTTGTAGAGCCCTAGTGTACAAATTTACAGTTCTAAGGCCATAGAAGTGTCCACACTAAAGCATCAACAAGAGGATACCCTCACTGAAGAGAGGCCAAAGGTGTCCAGAAAACCTCTGTCAGCTGGGAAGGCACATGGCTGGCATCTGCTGGTTCTTTGCTCTCAGGTTCTGGTTTCAAAACAGCTTTTTCCAATATGCCTCTGGGCTTCTGTCTCTCTTAGCTTTTCTCAGCTCTCTGCTTGGTTCTCCTGGGACATTTCTCTCTAAGCATCTGGGGGTCCTCTCTTAGCTTCTCTGGCACAAACTCTGAGCTTCATCTCTTAGCTTAGCATCTACAAACCTCCTCTCTGCATCTTCAAGCATCTCCAAGCATCAGCATCCGTGTCAGCTCTTGCACTCTCTTAAGTACTCCAGTGAACTAATCAAGACCCACCGGGAATAGATGGGGTCCACACCTCCATGGAAATGATCTAATCAAAAATCTCGCCCACAGTTGGGTGAGTCACATCTCCATAGAAACACTCAATCAAAAGTTTCCACCCAACAAGCTTCAACTAAAAGATCATGGCTCTTCTGGGGTACATAACCGTTTCAAACCAGCACACCTAGTTTTAGCAATCCTATGATTCCCCTCCTGCCTAGGTAAGAAGCTTACAATGAACTCTCAGGAGGAATCTATCCGAAAAGCAAAGCAACCTAAGTCAGGATCCTTTTCTTCAGGTGAGAGACTCCTACTGCCTTTGAAGTATCAGAGTTAGACTGCAGGGATCAGCACACACCATAGTACTGAGCATTGTTTCTCTACCTTTGGAATAAAGCCATGATAAGACAGGGAAGCTGCTGCATCCTCCTGGCCCTTAGACTGGAAACCTCAAAGTCATCTTGGACACTTCCAGCCCCCCGCCTCCAAACAGCCACCCAGACCTGTTGACTCCTGATGCAGGATTTCTTTAATTTATACACGTTACTTCCAGGTTGATCATCCTGAAACCAACACTCACCTGCTGAAAACTCTTCAAATGTCCTCCATTATCTAAAGGATTAAATCTTAGCTTTGTAATGGCATTGAAGGAGCTCCTTCCCACAGCACTCCCACCACCACTTTTCACAAGCAGCATGCTCACTTCTCATGACCGTGGAAAGTGTTACTAAGTACCTCCCCAATACCTCCTGAATATTACTTATTACCTCCCCGATATTTGTGCTCCTCTTTTTAACAGAATCCCCATATTTTGGGGGAGAAAATATACCCACATTAAAAAACAAACACACACACTTGTACTTCCAAGCCTACCTTATAAATATGGGTGGCCAACAGATATAAAAAGTCATCAGGTAGGGTTTTAAGAAAAAAACCTCCAAATAGTGCTTACTCAGATGGCAGTTGTTCCTTTGACCTGCCTACCTTGTTTTTCTTCTTTCTGGAACTATGGCCTGATGGTTTGGGCTGCATCAGCCATCTTGTAGCCATGAAGTGACTCTGAGGATGCAAGCCAGTACCTAAGGATGGCCAAACAAAAATGGAGAAGAAACCTGGCTTCTTGGTGACATCACTGAGCCATTAAAGCAATCCTGGGTAACCTACATCTGGATTTCAAGTCATGTGGGACAAAAGTAAACCCTTTCTAGTTTAGGCCACTATTACTTCAGGTTTTTGTAACCAGCAGTCAAATATAATCCCTATGTGATACAATGCCTCTCTGTTTTCCTCATGCTATTCATCCTCTTCAAAATGACATATGTCCCTCTACCTTCCAAAACACTACTCATTCAAAAATTTTTGGAAACCATGTATCTGACAAAAGACTGATATCTTGCATATGTAAAGAAATCCTACAACTCAATGACAATAGTACAGACAGCCCAATTATAAAATGGGCAAAAGATATGAAAAGACAGTTCTCTGAAGAGGAAATACAAATGGCAAAGAAACACATGAAAAAATGTTCAGCTTCACTAGCTATTAGAGAGATGCAAATTAAGACCACAATGAGATACCATCTCACACCAATTAGAATGGCTGCCATTAAACAAACAGGAAACTACAAATGCTGGAGGGGATGTGGAGAAATTGGAACTCTTATTCATTGTTGGTGGGACGGTATAATGGTTTAGCCACTCTGGAAAACAGTCTGGCAGTTCCTTAGAAAACTAGATATAGTTACCCTTCGATCCAGCGATTGCACTTCTCGGTACACACCCAGAAGATCTGAAAGTAGTGACACGAACAGATATCTGCAGGCCAATGTTCATAGCAGCATTATTCACAATTGCCAAGAGATGGAAACAACCCAAATGTCCTTCAATAGATGAGTGGATAAATAAAATGTGGTATATACACATGGTGGAATACTACGCGGCAGTAAGAAGGAACAATGTCATGAAACATAGGACAATAAGGATGAACCTTGATGACACAATGCTGAACAAAATATGCCAGGCACAAAAAGAGAAACATTATATGCTAACACTAATGTGAACATTGAAAAATGTAAAATAAATGGTTTACAATGTAGACTGTAGGGGACCTAGAGATAGACAGCAATTAGTGAAGGGGGAATGATAACCCAATAAGAACAGATAAGCTATTGTGGATTAATTTAATGTTTTGGGAATGCCCAGGAATGACTATGGTTTGTTAATTTCTGGTGGGTATGGTAGGAACAAGTTCACAGAAATGTTGCTATATTAGGTTACTTTCTTGGGGTAGAGTAGGAACATGTTGGAAGTAAAGTAGCTATCTTAGGTTAGTTGTCTTTTTCTTACACTCTCTAAACTTCCCCAAAATGTTCTCTCCACCTGTTCCCAGGCCTTTCTGGATTAATTATTTCCTCCTTTTAGTATTTTATTCCTTTCCATTATAAAATCTCAGTGGCCTCTTTGACTTCCTTCAATTCTGCAGCACTTTTCCCACAGTATTCTAGTCATCATCACAAACTTCTAGGAGTCAAGAAGCCAGAAAAACTATAAATAGTCCCATCTTTTAATTTGTTATCCCCATTATATGAAGTATTTGCATCTGAAATATATTTGCTATATAAGCCCCACAGAAAACCTGCTACTTAAAACAGTGGGAAAAATACATTGCATTATTAATAACAAAGCTATGTTAAAATATATTTGTAAATCAGAAGAAATGAACCGTAAGTCAATTATTTATTTCAATATTGATGGGCATGTATCTACACAGAATTACACTAATCTGTTCTTTAATGAATTTATGTGATATTTCAGCTCTTTGAGGATTCAGTTTTATATGCTTAACCTTTCATTTAACTTAAAATTATGGATTTCACAACTCCCAATACTTTTACTCTGTGAATGTTTTGCTCTTTATCTTGGTGCTTAATGATACCAATTTTGCATATTAGAATTTATAAAACCAAGAGTGTCTACATAAGAGAGTTGAAACACCTGGAAAAGGCATGGCTGTTTGCTAAGATTCCCACCTGCCTTACACCATTTGTTCATATACATAATTTAAAATAACCCACTTTAAAGAGATTTTCACTCCAATTGCTACAATTCTGTTAAAGCACTGCCTAGCTGGGATTAAAAACAAAAAACAAAAAAAACCCCCTGAAATTTTAACCTGGCTTGATGAAAAACCACAACTCAGCAACTTACCAGCCACTCCGGTCCACCATGTCCCATACCTGTCTAATTAACCAATGCCTTTCCTACTCAGGCAAGCCACCCCCTGAAACACTGGGATTATTCCAAATTTTAAAAAATAACAGTGAGACCAAGATGTTGATTATTCGTGCAGTACATGGCCTAGGTACCTCAGTTTCTCTCTCCACATCTTGAGGCATGTTCTTGCATAAGAATTTCTCCACAAGTCCTAGAAGATAAGAAATTTAGCACCTAAATCCAATCAGAGGAAAGCAAACAGCCACATATCCCTCATGTCTAACGAGGAAATACCCCTGCCACTCCAAGGAAGCCGTAAGTAACTACATTCAATTCAGACAAGGGAAAACCTATCCTGGGAACCTGTGGTAAGTCTGTGGATTTCATATGTTCAATCACCAGGAAAACCAATTGCTAACAAGGACTCCAGAAACAAGCATGGCCTTTCAGTGGTCAGAGGGTTTATAAGTGCTATAAAGACACAGGGCAAGTGAGCTAGAGGGAGCCAGTCAAAGAGAGGAAGGGGAATACAGGGGTGGCCGACAGGGGTGAGGAGGGGTCAGACCTGGTAGGCCATTGCGTGGGTTTGGCTTTAACCCTGAGTGACGGGGGAAGTCATTGGATGGCTTGGAGCAGAGGAATAATTTTTTTTTCTTTTTATTATTTTGGGGCTCACTATGGCTACCATGGGTAAAACAGCCTGTTGTTGGGGGTAGTTGGCAGTGGGAATGCAGTGGGCAAGGGCGAAAGCAGCTAAGAGGCTGTTGCAATAATCCAGGAAAAGATAATGGGGCTTGAACCAGGGTGGTGGTGGCAGCAGGCATGGCATGCAAAAGAAAGAAGGAGCCACAGGCCACTCCAGGGTGTCTGTCCTGAGCGACTGGCAAAGGCAGCTGGACTTGATTGAGTTGGGGAAGACTGCAGAAGGAGCGGGCAGAGGTGGGGAGGGTCAGGAGTTCGACTGGAGGCATTTTAATGTAGTAATGCTGAATAAAGGGTTAACATCAGCCCTGACAATGACCTGGTCTCCCTCGTAACGGATTCCTTAGAAACAACAGAGTTAAGATAAATGGGGAGTGTCTTTTCCACTCTGTTGGGTGAATCTGCACCTGGGTTCGGGGAGCTGTGTTGGCACGTGGACCTTTGGCCTGTATGATTAGAGTAACAAGTGAAACTAATGAGGAAAATTTGCTGTGGCTTCTCTGTGTCGAGGTAACTCTGAAACCCCTAAGGTCTTCTCCATGGCAGCTGTGCACACCTCATATGTGGGACGAGGTAAAAAGAACTGATACTTGTGTATCTGCCAGATCTCTTGATGAGATGAAAATTCTGTGAATGAGTTACTTTCAGCTTTGCATCTTTCCATAAAGCTATCTAAACATGATATTCGATTAAAACCTCTTGGTGTCTCATGAATCTGATACCAACTTGAACCTGTAACCACAGCTGTGCTCCTGCTATTTAAAAAAAAAAGAAAAAGCTGATATTGTAATCTGTCTCTGTCAGACTCCTGCAGTTCCATAACTGGGAGAGGAAGAAAGAGGTGTTAATTATTGCCTCCCTAAAACTCTGGCTGTGATATATGCAAATCAATCTTTATAGTACCCCAAAAGGCAGGAAGTTAACTGCAGACATGGAAATTTAACATCGTCAGATCAATTCTATCTTTACCCAAAACCGTGGAATGAAAAAAATTCTCTAGTGCTGTTCCTTTAATCAAGAACATAAGGCTCCCTGAACAGAAAGAAGGAGCTGTTCTTCTGTGATCACTGTCACTGAAAGTACTGAACAAAACAGCCAATGGCAGAGGCCAAGGTACAAAGTGAGCTGTGTGGACAACAGTCTCACTTCTGGAAGGTTGGATGCTCGCTGGTAATAGGAGTTGCTTTACCACCTCACGAAACATCTCCTCTGTTGTTGTTTTAACACAGCCCTTAGGAGCTACAGAAAGACAATTCTGAAGACACATCTTTGCTGAGGTTCTGAAGGGCATGATTATTTGTTATCACAGAGACCTGTTGAGTGGTGGCGAGAAGATGAAAAGCAAAAGCATATTATCGGGCGGGGCAAGATGGCAGACTGGTGAGCTGTATGTTTTAGTTACTCCTCCAGGAAAGTAGGTAGAAAGCCAGGAACTGCGTGGACTGGACACCACAGAGCAATCTGACTTTGGGCATACTTCATACAACACTCATGAAAACGTGGAACTGCTGAGATCAGCGAAATCTGTAAGTTTTTGCGGCCAGGGGACCCGCGCCCCTCCCTGCCAGGCTCAGTCCCGTGGGAGGAGGGGCTGTCAGCTCCGGGAAGGAGAAGGGAGAACTGCAGTAGCAGCCCTTATCGGAAACTCATTCTACTGATCCAAACTCCAACCATAGATAGACTGAGACCAGACACCAGAGAATCTGAGAGCAGCCAGCCCAGCAGAGAGGAGACAGACATAGAAAAAAAACAACACGAAAAACTCCAAAATAAAAGCGGAGGATTTTTGGAGTTCTGGTGAACATAGAAAGGGGAAGGGCAGAGCTCAGGCCCTGAGGCTCATATGCAAATCCCGACGAAAAGCTGATCTCTCTGCCCTGTGGACCTTTCCTTAATGGCCCTGGTTGCTTTGTCTATTAGCATTTCAATAACCCATTAGATCTCTGAGAAGGTCCCTTTTTTTTTTTTAATCCTTTTTTCTTTTTCTAAAACAATTACTCTAAGAAGCCCAATGCAGAAAGCTTCAAAGGCTTGCAATTTGGGCAGGTCAAGTCAAGAGGAGAACTAAGAGAGCTCTGAGACAAAAGGCAATAATCCAGTGGCTGAGAAAATTCACTAAACACCACAACTTCCCAAGAAAAGGGGGGTGTCTGCTCACAGCCATCATCCTGGTGGACAGGAAACACTCCTGCCCATCGCCAGCCCCATAGCCCAGAGCTGCCCCAGACAACCCAGTGTGATGGAAGTGCTTCAAATAACAGGCACACACCACAAAACTGGGCGTGGACATTAGCCTTCCCTGCAACCTCAGCTGATTGTCCCAGAGTTGGGAAGGTGGAGCAGTGTGAATTAACAAAGCCCCATTCAGCCATCATTTCAGCAGTCGGGGAGCCTCCCTACACAGCCCAGCAGCCCAGAACTGCCCTGGGGGGACGGCACTCACCTGTGACATAGCACAGTTATCCCTCAACAGAGGACCCGGGGTGCACAGCCTGGAAGAGGGGCCCACTTGCAAGTCTCAGGAGCCATACTCCAATACCAAGGACTTGTGGGTCAGTGGCAGAGACAAACTGTGGCAGGACTGAACTGAAGGATTAGACTATTGCAGCAGCTTTAAAACTCTAGGATCACCAGGGAGATTTGATTGTTAGGGCCACCCCCCCTCCCTGACTGCCCAGAAACACGCCCCATATACAGGGCAGGCAACACCAACTACACACGCAAGCTTGGTACACCAATTGGACCCCACAAGATTCACTCCCCCACTCACCAAAAAGGCTAAGCAGGGGAGAACTGGCTTGTGGAGAACAGGTGGCTCGTGGACGCCACCTGCTGGTTAGTTAGAGAAAGTGTACTCCACGAAGCTGTAGATCTGATAAATTAGAGATAAGGACTTCAATTGGTCTACAAATCCTAAAAGAACCCTATCAAGTTCAGCAAATGCCACGAGGCCAAAAACAACAGAAAATTATAAAGCATATGAAAAAACCAGACGATATGGATAACCAAAGCCCAAGCACCCAAATCAAAAGGTCAGAAGAGACACAGCACCTAGAGCAGCTACTCAAAGAACTAAAGATGAACAATGAGACCATAGTACGGGATACAAAGGAAATCAAGAAGACCCTAGAAGAGCATAAAGAAGACATTGCAAGACTAAATAAAAAAATGGATGATCTTATGGAAATTAAAGAAACTGTTGACCAAATTAAAAAGATTCTGGACACTCATAGTACAAGACTAGAGGAAGTTGAACAATGAATCAGTGACCTCGAAGATGACAGAATGGAAAATGAAAGCATAAAAGAAAGAATGGCGAAAAAAATTGAAAAAATCGAAATGGACCTCAGGGATATGATAGATGATATGAAACGTCCGAATATAAGACTCATTGGTGTCCCAGAAGGGGAAGAAAAGGGTAAAGGTCTAGGAAGAGTATTCAAAGAAATTGTTGGGGAAAACTTCCCAAATCTTCTAAACAACATAAATACACAAATCATAAATGCTCAGCGAAATCCAAATAGAATAAATCCAAATAAACCCACTCCGAGACATATACTGATCACACTGTCAAACACAGAAGAGAAGGAGCAAGTTCTGAAAGCAGCAAGAGAAAAGCAATTCACCACATACAAAGGAAACAGCATAAGACTAAGTAGTGACTACTCAGCAGCCACCATGGAGGCGAGAAGGCAGTGGCACGATATATTTAAAATTTTGAGTGAGAAAAATTTCAAGCCAAGAATACTTTATCCAGCAAAGCTCTCCTTCAAATTTGAGGGAGAGCTTAAATTTTTCACAGACAAACAAATGCTGAGAGAATTTGCTAACAAGAGACCTGCCCTACTGGAGATACTAAAGGGAGCCCTACAGACAGAGAAACAAAGAAAGGACAGAGAGACTTGGAGAAAGGTGCAGTACTAAAGAGATTCGGTATGGGTACAATAAAGGACATTAATAGACAGAGGGGAAAAATATGACAAACATAAACCAAAGGATAAGATGGCTGATTCAAGAAATGCCTTCATGGTTATAACGTTGAATGTAAATGGATTAAACTCCCCAATTAAAAGATATAGATTCACAGAATGGATCAAAAAAAATGAACCATCAATATGTTGCATACAAGAGACTCATCTTAGACACAGGGACACAAAGAAACTGAAAGTGAAAGGATGGAAAAAAATATTTCATGCAAGCTACAGCCAAAAGAAAGCAGGTGTAGCAATATTAATCTCAGATAAAATAGACTTCAAATGCAGGGATGTTTTGAGAGACAAAGAAGGCCACTACATACTAATAAAAGGGGCAATTCAGCAAGATGAAATAACAATCGTAAATGTCTATGCACCCAATCAAGGTGCCACAAAATACATGAGAGAAACACTGGCAAAACTAAAGGAAGCAATTGATGTTTCCACAATAATCGTGGGAGACTTCAACACATCACTCTCTCCTATAGATAGATCAACAAGACAGAAGACCAATAAGGAAATTGAAAACCTAAACAATCTGATAAATGAATTAGATTTAACAGACATATACAGGACATTACATCCCAAATCACCAGGATACACATACTTTTCTAGTGCTCATGGAACTTTCTCCAGAATAGATCATATGCTGGGACATAAAACAAGCCTCAATAAATTTAAAAAGATTGAAATTATTCAAAGCACATTCTCTGACCACAATGGAATACAATTAGAAGTCAATAACCATCAGAGACTTAGAAAATTCACAAATACGTGGAGGTTAAACAACACACTCCTAAACAATCAGTGGGTTAAAGAAGAAATAGCAAGAGATATTGCTAAATATATAGAGATGAATGAAAATGAGAACACAACATACCAAAACCTATGGGATGCAGAAAAAGCAGTGCTAAGGGGGAAATTTATAGCACTAAACGCATATATTAAAAAGGAAGAAAGAGCCAAAATCAAAGAACTAATGGATCAAGTGAAGAAGCTAGAATATGAACAGCAAACCAATCCTAAACCAAGTAGAAGAAAAGAAATAACAAGGATTAAAGCAGAAATAAATGACATAGAGAACAAAAAAACAATAGAGAGGATAAATATCACCAAAAGTTGGTTCTTTGAGAAGATCAACAAGATTGACAAGCCCCTAGCTAGACTGACAAAATCTAAAAGAGAGAAGACCCATATAAACAAAATAATGAATGAAAAAGGTGACATAACTGCAGATCCTGAAGAAATTAAAAAGATTATAAGAGGATATTATGAACAACTGTATGGCAACAAACTGGATAATGTAGAAGAAATGGACAATTTCCTGGAAACATATGAACAACCTAGACTGACCAGAGAAGAAACAGAAGACCTCAACCAACCCATCACAAGCAAAGAGATCCAATCAGTCATCAAAAATCTTCCCACAAATAAATGCCCAGGGCCAGATGGCTTCACAGGGGAATTCTACCAAACTTTCCAGAAAGAACTGATACCAATCTTACTTCAACTCTTTCAAAACATTGAAGAAAATGGAACACTACCTAACTCATTTTATGAAGCTAACATCAATCTAATACCAAAACCAGGCAAAGATGCTACCAAAAAGGAAAACTACCGGCCAATCTCCCTAATGAATATAGATGCAAAAATCCTCAACAAAATACTTGCAAATCGAATCCAAAGACACATTAAAAAAATCATACACCATGACCAAGTGGGGTTCATTCCAGGCATGCAAGGATGGTTCAACATAAGAAAATCAATCAATGTATTACAACCCATTAACAAGTCAAAAGGGAAAAATCAATTCATCATCTCAATAGATGCTGAAAAAGCATTTGACAAAATCCAACATCCCTTTTTGATAAAAACACTTCAAAAGGTAGGAATTGAAGGAAACTTCCTCAACATGATAAAGAGCATATATGAAAAACCCACAGCCAGCATAGTACTCAGTGGTGAGAGACTGAAAGCCTTCCCTCTAAGATCAGGAACAAGACAAGGATGCCCGCTGTCACCACTGTTATTCAACATTGTGCTGGAAGTGCTAGCCAGGGCAATCCGGCAAGACAAAGAAATAAAAGGCATCCAAATTGGAAAAGAAGAAGTAAAACTGTCATTGTTTGCAGATGATATGATCTTATATCTAGAAAACCCTGAGAAATCGATGATACAGCTACTAGAGCTAATAAACAAATTTAGCAAAGTAGCGGGATACAAGGTTAATGCACATAAGTCAGTAATGTTTCTATATGCTAGAAATGAACAAACTGAAGAGACACTCAAGAAAAAGATAACCATTTTCAATAGCAACTAAAAAAATCAAGTACCTAGGAATAAACTTAACCAAAGATGTAAAAGACCTATACAAAGAAAACTACACAACTCTACTAAAAGAAATAGAAGGGGACCTTAAAAGATGGAAAAATATTCCATGTTCATGGATAGGAAGGCTAAATGTCATTAAGATGTCAATTCTCCCCAAACTCATCTACAGATTCAATGCAATCCCAATCAAAATTCCAACAACCTACTTTGCAGACTTGGAAAAGCTAGTTATCAAATTTATTTGGAAAGGGAAGATGCCTCGAATTGCTGAAGACACTCTAAAAAAGAAAAACGAAGTGGGAGGACTTACACTCCCTGACTTTGAAGCTTATTATAAAGCCACAGTTGCCAAAACAGCATGGTACTGGCACAAAGATAGACATATAGATCAATGGAATCGAATTGAGAATTCAGAGATAGACCCTCAGATCTATGGCCAACTGATCTTTGATAAGGCCCCCAAAGTCACTGAACTGAGTCATAATGGTCTTTTCAACAAATGGGGCTGGGACAGTTGGATATCCATATCGAAAAGAATGAAAGAGGACCCCTACCTCACCCCCTACACAAAAATTAACTCAAAATGGACCAAAGATCTCAATATAAAAGAAAGTACCATAAAACTCCTAGAAGATAATGTAGGAAAACATCTTCAAGACCTTGTATTAGGCGGCCACTTCCTAGACTTTACACCCAAAGCACAAGCAACAAAAGAGAAAATAGATAAATGGGAACTCCTCAAGCTTAGAAGTTTCTGCACCTCAAAGGAATTTCTCAAAAAGGTAAAGAGGCAGCCAACTCAACGGGAAAAAATTTTTGGAAACCATGTATCTGACAAAAGACTGATATCTTGCATATATAAAGAAATCCTACAACTCAATGACAATAGTACAGACAGCCCAATTATAAAATGGGCAAAAGATATGAAAAGACAGTTCTCTGAAGAGGAAATACAAATGGCCAAGAAACACATGAAAAAATGTTCAGCTTCACTAGCTATTAGAGAGATGCAAATTAAGACCACAATGAGATACCATCTAACACCGGTTAGAATGGCTGCCATTAAACAAACAGGAAACTACAAATGCTGGAGGGGATGTGGAGAAATTGGAACTCTTATTCATTGTTGGTGGGACTGTATAATGGTTCAGCCACTCTGGAAGTCAGTCTGGAAGTTCCTTAGAAAACTAGATATAGAGTTACCATTCGATCCAGCGATTGCACTTCTCGGTATATACCCGGAAGGTCGGAAAGCAGTGACACGAACCGATATCTGCACGCCAATGTTCATAGCAGCATTATTCACAGTTGCCAAGAGATGGAAACAACCCAAATGTCCTTCAACAGATGAGTGGATAAATAAAATGTGGTATATACACACGATGGAATACTACGCGGCAGTAAGAAGGAACGATCTCGTGAAACATATGACAACATGAATGAACCTTGAAGACATAATGCTGAGCGAAATAAGCCAGGCAGAAAAAGAGAAATATTATATGCTACCACTAATGTGAACTTTGAAAAATGTAAAACAAATGGTTTATAATGTAGAATGTAGGGGAACTAGCAATAGAGAGCAATTAAGGAAGGGGGAACAACAATCCAAGAAGAACAGATAAGCTATTTAATGTTCTGGGGATGCCCAGGAATGACTATGGTCTGTTAATTTCTGATGGATATAGAAGGAACAAGTTCACAGAAATGTTGCTATATTATGTAACTTTCTTGGGGTAAAGTAGGAACATGTTGGAAGTTAAGCAGTTATCTTAGGTTAGTTGTCTTTTTCTTACTCCCTTGTTATGGTCTCTTTGAAATGTTCTTTTATTGTATGTTTGTTTTCTTTTTAACTTTTTTTTCATACAGTTGATTTAAAAAAGAAGGGAAAGTTAAAAAAAAAAAAAAGAAAAAAAAAGAAAAAAAAAGATGTAGTGCTCCCTTGAGGAGCCTGTGGAGAATGCAGGGGTATTCACCTACCCCACCTCCATGGTTGCTAACATGACCACAGACATAGGGGACTGGTGGTTTGATGGGTTGAGCCCTCTACCACAGGTTTTACCCTTGGGAAGACAGTTGCTGCAAAGGAGAGGCTAGGCCTCCCTATGGTTGTGCCTAAGAGCCTCCTCCCGAATGCCTCTTTGTTGCTCAGATGTGGCCCTCTCTCTCTAGCTAAGCCAACTTGAAAGGTGAAATCACTGCCCTCCCCGCTACGTGGGATCAGACACCCAGGGGAGTGAATCTCCCTGGCAACGTGGAATATGACTCCCGGGGAGGAATGTAGACCCGGCATCGTGGGACGGAGAACATCTTCTTGACCAAAATGAAGATGTGAAAGGAAATGAAATAAGCTTCAGTGGCAGATAGATTCCAAAAGGAGCTGAGAGGTCACTCTGGTGGGCACTCTTACGCACACTTTAGACAACCCTTTTTAGGTTCCAAAGAATTGGGGTAGCTGGTGGTGGGTACCTGAAACTATCAAACTACAATCCAGAACCCATGAATCTCGAGGACAGTTGTATAAAAATGTAGCTTATGAGGGGTGACAATGGGATTGGGAAAGCCATAAGGACCACACTCCACTTTGTCTAGTTTATGGATGGATGAGTAGAAAGATAGGGGAAGGAAACAAACAGACAAAGGTACCCAGTGTTCTTTTTTACTTCAATTGCTCTTTTTCACTCTAATTATTATTCTTGTTATTTTTGTGTGTGTACTAATGAAGGTGTCAGGGATTGATTTAGGTGATGAATGTACAACTGTGTAATGGTACTGTGAACAATCGAAAGTACGATTTGTTTTGTATGACTGTGTGGTATGTGAATAT